>NW_010405324.1:13335-23976 GCF_000710305.1 Buceros rhinoceros silvestris | reverse complement strand
CATGGAAGGGATTGGCCCCCTGTGCTCAGCACTGGTGAGGCCGCACCTTGAATTCTGTGTTCACTTTTGGCGCTCCCCCTACAAGAAGGACATTGAGGTGCTGGATCGTGTCCAGAGAAGGGCTACAAAGATGTTGAAGGGTCTAGAGCAAAAGTCCTATGAGAATCAGATGAGGGTTGTTTAGCCAGAAGGAGGAGAGACTCGGGGGAGACCTTATCACTCTCGACAGCTACCTGAAAGGAGGTTGTGGCGAGGTGGCAGTTGATCTGTTCTCACAAGTAAAAAAGTAAAAAGTAATAGAATGAAGGGAGATGGCCCCAAGTTGCAGCAGGGGAGGTTTAGGCTGGATATTAGGAAAAACTTCTTCCCCAAAAGCACTGTGAAGTGTTGGCACAGGCTGCCCAGGGAAGTGGTGGAGTCATCATCTCTTAATGTATTTAAAGCATGTATAGGTGTGGTACTGAGGGATACGATTCTGTGGTGACCCAGCAGTGCTGGGTTAATGGTTGGACTTGTTGATATTAAAGGTCTCTTCCAACCAAAGTGAATCTGATTCTGTAAAAGCTGTAATTCTCGTATAAACTAATGACTCAGAGACTTGGGATTTAAAAAAAAAATCAGCAAGTTATTCATGGAGACTGGAAGAACTATGATCTGGAAATAGCTGAGGGGCCTCTGAAATCACAATACTGTAAGCTTTTTAAGAAAGGAAATGAATAAACATCTTTCCCATTTTTGTGCCCCACATACGGTTTCTGAGTTTGCTTTCATTGAAACAATCAGGTGGGCAGATTTTCAAAATGGTCAGCTGTTCTGAAAAAATATAAATACCTTTAGTGATGTGTTATATTGTGTATATTGCTGCTAAGCAAGTCTTTTCTGTAAATGATAGTTGGAGCATGAGCGTTAGGCAAAAGTCAGCTGCATGAAGATGATCTATGTGCCATTCGCTCCAGCGTAGAACGAGATTAGGGGGCTGCTTCATCACAGGGCAGCGAGCACTGTAAAGGCACTGCATTAATATTGGTTCAGCACTTACAAGAGGGTTAAGAAACGAGACCTTTGATAAGAAATAATTTATTGACTTTTTAAAAAACTGGTGGTGCCTAGCTTATCATAGAGGGTGTATTTGTTCCTTTTTGCAGTGGTGGCACTGGACCTGATAACTTGATGCTGTTTGCATCTGTGAAAACTACAGTTACATTTCAACACCCTGGCTTTTTTTTCTGAAATACATTGTAAGTGGGGCTGACATTTAGGAATTCCAGTGCTTTTGGTGTATTGAAGTACTTCTGCAAACTCTGTGAAGGATTTACTGACTCTTTAGTCTGGAATCAATGTGGTTAAATGTAATTGGTAGAGCTTGGTGTATATTTGTGGGCAGGATATGTAGGCAAGGAATGTCACTGTAATGTGGCAGTTCAGCGTTGCTGAATTGGTTACGGCTGCTGCACTGAGGTTGTTCTTCCCAATAACTTTTACCCTCAGGCATATACATGCCTTGGACACACATGTCATTTTTCAATATATTCATCCCTATTTTCATTGAAACTGTCACTTTGAGATATATAACTTTGTTCACCACCTCAAGATATGCAACTATGCTGGCTCTGGTGATTTTTTTTCTTTGCACCTTGACCTGTGGAAAGTCTATGTAGCTGCTCGTCCTTCCTGTCTTATGGATTCTTGTAGTAGACAAAATCTGTTTCTTCTCTGCTCTACTACCTTCTCTATGAACTTTTGGTTACAGTATTTTTCACTCCTTGTCCTTCATTGAGTTCTTTCAGTTCCAGGATTTTCCTTCTTTCCATTCTACCCAATGCAACTTCATCTCATCCCAGCAATATTAGCTTGGTTTGAAGGATTTCTCCAGTTGTTCTTTTTTCTCTTCATCCATTAAATTAATTCTAGATGCTAGACAAATTATATCCTGCATCTAAGTACCCCCATGCTGGTTTTTAATAAAACTGAATCACCTTTTCTGTTTTCTTACCATTAACCTATTTCTTTTAGCGCTAGTCAATTGAATGCAGCTCTTACTTTACCCACTATAATTTCTCGGCGTTTCTGAGACACCTGGCTTTTTCTCTGACTGTCACCTCTATCGATTTTTCTCTTTCGGTTCTCACTTCTTCAAAATCCTAAATGACACTGACCTTCTCTTCTACCCTCTGGATGTCTAATTCACACACAGTACTTGTATATACCTTGTACCCTTTGACAGAGCAGAAAACAATTTGTGATGGGAAACGTGGCATGAGAAACAAGTAACAGAAGACATAACAGCATTTACCCATATAAATATGCAGTTCTTACAAAAGTCTTTCTTCTTGTTCTCAGAATTAGGTAGGGGAAGAACACAGAAATATGATGAAATGCAGATTTTGAGGAAATGAAAAGATCTGGGAATGCTTTCTTACTGATTTGCAACCAGCCTTGCAAAACTGTATCATTTACTGAGACAAAAGAATTCACAACCTGAATAACCGTGGGGGAACTTTGCAAAGCTAACTGAGGAATTGGATGGGGTGTGTGATTATGAGACTTGTTCAACAAAACCTCTTCTTTTATCTTCAGTTTTACGGGAACCCTATACAGTCCGTGTGGAGGACCAGAAAGCCATGAGAGGCAATGTAGCAGTGTTCAAGTGCATTATCCCCTCCTCTGTGGAGGCATACATCACTGTTGTCTCATGGGAGAAAGACACAGTCTCGCTTGTCTCAGGTAGGCTGTTACGGTTTTCTTTTCCAATTGGCAGTGGCAGCTATGGTTCCTGTTCTTTTCTCCCAAATGCTTGATGTTTACTTTGAGTCAATTATAGCTGAATTTTATGTCACCCTTCCAGTAATGTATTTCACATTAGCATTGCTGTATCCCTATGACTATGTGACATGAGGGTTTCAGACAGCCCTGCGTTTTCTAGCATGCTTGAAGGGAAAATAACATGTTTTTTGTTTTATGCTAGACATAAAACCAGCTTCCTGGTGCTGTGGCAACGGGTTCACATTTTAACTTTGATAAGGAGCTCCTACATGCCAAAAATATTTGAGTGTCATACAGCCTGGCTTGGGTGGTAATTTTTTTTTCAGTAGTAATGTTACTTATGGATTAGACGAAATCCTGAGTCTAAATTTGCTGGGTGATGTTTAAATGAGGTATGTAATGGATATTTATATACTTTCATAACATTTTAATGTCAAGTATCTTCATAGATAAATATCTTCATAGATATCACCGGAGGCTTAAGTACACGGAAACCATGCACACTGAAGTGAAACAATCTATTCTAAAGCAGTTATATGTGTTAATCTGCTTACTGACAAAGTGAGGAAATGTGAGGCATTGTTCGGAAAGTACAGGAAATTCAAACAAAGAATATCCAACATTTTAAAAGCATAAACACTGTGAGAAATTCACAGGAGAAAGTGTGTGTGTGAAAAATATTTTCAGCATAGTACATATCTAAATTATATATTACACACAGTGCAGCTGTTGTTACACACACAAATGATTTATGTGTGCCGAAATTTGAAATATATTGTTCCAGGGAAATGCAGAATGGAAAAAAAATTGTTTGAGTTAAATGTCGTTGCAAAGTATGTTTAAGAATGTTTGTGTTTATGATCCTACATCATGTGGAAATGTTTTTGTACTTCTCCTCAGTATATTAATAGTCCTTCCTCTCTGGCAAATGTGTCATTGATGGAAATACCTGTTTCTATTTGACTCATATTATAGATTTTATTTCTCTGTGTATTTTATTGATTCCTTACATAAGCTTGTTCTATTAAAAAAAAAAGGTTTTTCAAATAGCTTTCTAAGGATTTGGTAGATATTTAAGTACCATGGAATTGATGATCAGTTGTCCTATACTACTCATGCACAGTTTAAGCTTGGTAATTCAATTCTTTGTTATGTTCTTGGATTTTGGTATGGTGTATTGGTTTTGATTTTATAAACTAGTGAATGGATGTGTTTACTTTGCTTCATTTTAAAACAGGCTACTACATGGTGCATGTAGGTCTGTACGTGTGAGTGTTTGCTGGAGGAAAAGAACATGTATACCTGCATGGTTAACTACCTTAATATTTTTTTAAGTTTATTCATTCTGTATTGTAAGAAAACATGCATATTTTCTCTGTCGACATACATTGCATCCTCTTAATCTGATTTATTTTTTTACTTGGGCATTAGTACGCAGTACCTATGTGATATCTTTGAGTGATCAGTTCTGCCCTTCACCCTGATATCAGGAGTAGGGCACATAGGTCTCTGTAACCCAACCCATTCTTTAGGGAAGAAATTGTGGCATTTCTGCAGACCATCATAGCTGATATTCTAAGGTAATTTAATTCTGGTTAGTCTATATTGAGTTTAAACCCAAACTTCTGGGGGATAAAAGGGTGTAATAACATTTAACTATATGGACCTACCTTTAATCTTTTTTTATCCTTAATGCAACTTTTGACTGTGGTTGTCTAGGCTACAAGCATTAAAAAGCTATTAAAAACTTCAACGCTTAAAACCCAGTTTCTAATTATCTCACAATCCCTTGATTCAACAGTTAGAAATCTAAATGGAGATAGAGCTTAATTCATTAAGACTTATGCTATTAAAACTCTGTTTATCATATTGGATCACATCACCGAAGATTTAGTTTCAGAGATGAAATCACAGGTTAGATTATAAACTGATGCTGTCTGTCATACAAAGGCAAAAGTGAGGCAGAAAAACATTGCTCCATTGTAAGCACAATGATTGCAAGATTTGTTTGTTCACCATCTATACTCTTTAACTGCGGCTTAATAGTGAGAGCTTAATTTTAAAAACCAGAACCCACATGTGTTTCATAAAACAATTGCCTTGAGTTTTACCCATAATCAATTTTGCAATAATCTGGCCATGAACTCAGATGGTAGATATTGATCAAGCCTGTCATCTTAGAATGCCAGTGCTGATGAATAGGATGCAAGATATAACATGAGTATTAAGCTGTTTTGCTCCATGGATAAATACTCTGAGGAAATGCATACACTCGCCACTGCCAGCATGTTCTTTTCTGTGTGCTAGACCAAATTCATTGGTATGCTTTTTATCACACTGTTTAATATTGGAAAACATCAAGTTCTGATTTTTTTTCTTGTTCTTGTTCATTACTATAACTGAGTTATTGGTTACTCATTAACATCAGCAAAAATCAGAGTCATCTTGAGGAGAGACCTTCATTGTGAAAGAGCAAGAATAAAAAGATACACAGTCATAGAGTGATGATTATCATAGTTTGAGATGGACAAGGCTTTTGTGGGAAAGCTAGATAGTGTTTACTTGAAAAGAAAGAAGGAAAGAGAAAAAGGAAGGGGGAGAGAGAGAGAGGAAAAAAAGATCAAAAGAACATTTTCATTGAGATAGAGGCATCTGTTCCAGGTAGAAGATACAAGTAGCCCAGAAATCTTGCACCTTAGAGAAGGGAATGGGAGTTCCCCCATCACAAGGTTTTCAGCAGGGAAGCTCCATGTGCAACTGGTCCAACAGAGAAGCTTCCCCTCCCCCATAAGGCTTAAATCCCAAAGCAAATACTTCTAAGTACAATTTTGAGTAAATATTTCATATACCCGTCTACCTGTGGTCCCATTCTGACTGCAAGGATAGAGAGATCTGCAGATGAGCCAGAATACTTTATTTCAGTTGTTACTTGCTGTTCTAGAGATCACTTCTCTTTTTATGTAAATTCAACATTTTCAAGAAAAAAACCAAAATTTTTACTTTTGTAACATTAAAAAACCCCTAGCTTTTCAGAGAGACTGTTTAAAAAGTGTATTCTTTGGTTAAGATGGTGAGGTGTTTTTGCTCTTGCAACAGTGTGCTATCCTGGATATGCCTGTTTTTTTCTGTATGCTTAGCTCTTAGAGAACACAGTGATGTCCATAGTAATCAAAGTGTCTAATAAATATGGCTGGGCAAAAGCATCTTCTGTTTCCTGGCTGCAGTTTTATGTCATGCCTCCAGGTTATTGTAAAGTAATTGGGAGGTGAAACATATTAAGACATATTGCTAAAGCATTTCCAAGCAGTATCCAGATAGGTCAGACTCTGTTCAATAAGGGGGGAAGTGCCTGTGTTTGGAGTCAGAAATACTAGATTTTACAGTTTCCATGTGCAAGGATGGTTGTGGACTGAAAAGGTGTGCACACGCTTCTCTCTGTAAGCTAAATAATTCTGGCTTTGCTCCTACACTTTATCTTTCACTGTTGCAGCAAATCTGAGGCCAAAAAGCTTTTTCAGGGTGTCCTCTTGGGGCCAAGGTAGCAGGAAAAAGATTTTTAAAGCAAGGCAAAACCAATTATTTGGATAAATCTATTCCAAGGAAAAGTAGAAACACCCAACTTCCCACAACAATTATACAGAAATATTTTAATGCTGGAAAGATCCATTTAGGATAATCATTGTTAGATGAAGTATTCAGCCATCTTCACTGGATACAGCTGTGTTACAAACTCTCATGATAGTCAAGGACAGCAGCAGACTCCTACAGTTGTCAATCTCCTACAAATGAGTAAAGCGTATCTTATTTGTGTCTTCTTGAGTTGGGAAAGCAGAAAATATCCACAGGTTTGAATATTAGATAACTTTGCTAAAAATGCTCTGCCCGCCCTGCCTGCCTGTGAGATGCTCCAGGTAAACAAAGGAAACAAAAGTGTTACGTCCCGCCCTTGCTCACCAACGCCCTTTATCACTTGAAGAATGCAAGGCTTAGGCGGAGGGTCTTATCACTTGACGCCTCATCGATACAAAGAGGAGAAGACTATTGTCTCTACAGCCACGAGGGAGGATGTGGCCTGAAGGGATCCGAGCCATAAAGATACCAGAGATAATGACCAGCCCTCCCCGAACTGCGCCTGCGTAATAGACTGTTGAATATTACTTTCTCCTCCCAGGGGAGGCATAAGTCCGAGTTAATGAGACATGCGATGCATGACGTTGTGTGACCTGTAACATGAAAGAGGACTGCGCATGTGCAAAGGGGAGGAGACCTAATTTACATCAGGAGCGGGAGATTCTAATACATATGTACCAGGCGGTTGAGCAATCCTTTGAATATGTATGTTTTACTGCCTTAAATAAGAAGCCAAAGCTACGGTGAGGTGTGCAAGCCTCCTTAAGGGTACGCGACCCTCGCTGCACCCAACTCTATAGAGCTGATATTACAATAAACAGACCTGCTTCACAATCTATCTTGATTGCGGAGTTTCTCCACGCATCATTCTAGTAATAATAATCAGACTTTCCAGTGCTGTGTGTTTTGTCTAAGAATTTCTGAGATGTTCTCAAAATAGAAGGACCAATGGTAACGACGAGAAATCTCGAGGAGCTCACAAAGTGCTGGTTACTGCTGTACCAAGCTCTACAGCTGTGACTTCAGGATCTTTTTTCGCAAGATCCTTCTCTGAGGAATTGTATGCTGTCAGTTGACTTGAAACTGAGTCTGAAATTCATTTGAATTATAATAAGTAGTGTAATGATGTGCAGTTTTCTCTTGTAACCTGTAACCCTCTCTTGCACATTTTCAATAGATGACAGGAAACATAAAATCTTGAATAATCCTAGAACACTGTATGACTGATAGCTGCGTACGGCATGCACAAAGGTCAAGCTTCTTTTCCTCCTTACTGCTTTCCTTCATAAACCATTCCCAAAGAAAGAGACTTTTGGAATCAGCTTTGTGTTGACCTTAAAATCGTTGAAAACAGTCTAGGCCCTGCAGGACCAAAGAATGCAGCAAGGTATCTTTTTGTTACAACAGCCATTAAACCAAGAAACAATAGAATTGAGAAGTGCCACAGCACAGATTGTGCGTGTGCTCCCGTTGAGTAACCGTGAGGCAGATGCGAGACTAGTGCTTGGTTCATAGTCCTTCTTCTTCACACTCAGAACAGAGAAGCTGGACTAGAAGGGAAGGTAAAGACAAAATAACTGCTCATCCTGCTCTGCCTAGGTGAAAGCAATGAGCAGAGTCCGTTCATGTGTTAATTAGTCCCGGAGAGAGGAAACAATGGGTGGTTATAGGGGAAGGAAGACAGAAAGGGATTATTAAAAATAAAGATCAGTGTAAAGGATCAGCAAAGGGGCAGAAGAGAATAGAGGGCAGATGGAAACAAAGAGAAAGGCTGAAGAATTAAATCTGCACTGTTGCTCTATGCTGTGCCTCTCTTATGAATGCCTCCTGTCCTGATGCTGATAGCTATGAGGGATTTAGAGTTTTTCTGTGTATCTGAATAGCTTAGTGCCAAGAGAAGGATCATGAACAGGTTCATATCCCGACCTTTATGAACTCCCATTTTCCTGTCTAATGGCATACCATGCAAGAATCTGTCTGATTCATATGTAGAATGTGACTGATTAAAAAAGGTAGGAAAGGAGAGAGGCAGATAACGACTGTGCACAATAGCATTTTAAAATTTGCACTGAAAGAATACCAGCTTGGAGGGAAAGGTGTGTAAGCATTGATGGAATTTGGTTCCCTGAAAGGCTGTGATTGACGTGCAAATGACAGCCGATGATCCTTCTAGCTAGCTTTCTTCTTCCCATCACCCAGAAATTAGAAACACTGGACCACAGCTTGAGGAGTGTCACTGATGTACAATGACCTACATTTAATGTAATGACTTGCATTGTTTATTTACACACAGTTAGTTCCTCGAGTCTTGTCCTTGAAAGGCTCAGGGGCTCTTGGATCTCTTTCTGCACAAAGGGCTTTTCTGAACTGCTGCAGTTGACAGTAAGCAGTCAATGTTTGCCAGTAGTTATCACGTGGTGGCATCTAAAATACAGTGCTGCAGTTTTTGTTTGTGCTGGGGTTTGGAGATTACAGCAGCAGTTCAGTTTGCGCAAAGCGATCAGTGGTTTTTCAGCCATGGGGTTTGCACATGGAAACAAAATCTCTTTCTGGAGAGTGGTCCTGCCTGCAGAGTCTTGAGCTCAGAATTAGATTATTGCTGATGATCACAGGGATTTAGTCCAGCCATTCGATTGAGGCTGTGTCTCGAAGGGATGAGCTATGATCTTTCTTGTTTTGGTTTGATGTCAGCACTTAATCATGGTTGCCAGCCAGCAAACATTCACAGATACTTAGCTATGCCATTGAATGCTCGTGATGCAAGAGTTTTTTCTGATTCCAGCTGGAATGAGATGGAGTATGAATTTTATGCTTAAATATTAGTAACACATAAATACAATTTAAAAATTCTGGATATAATCTGCCTTCTACCAGAAATATGTCAGTGAGATACTCAAAGTTGTGATAACATACAGAGAGTAAAGCAATCAAACCCCTAACATCTGCTGAGCTTCCTTGACTCCCTGGAAAACTAATGTGAGTAGTGTTCAGCAAGGCTCAGGTCAGACTGTAGGTTTGCTGTTACAGTAATGTGTTTTCTAAGCTTCTTGAAGACATGTAAAGTGCACTCACCCATCTCTAAAGACAATATATTTCTTCCTCACTTTCTCTTTCAACAGGGTTATTTTCCTAAGGGACCTAGAAAAAAGTCATTTACTACATTATTTAAGAAATTTCTAGCTACCTGCATTTTTCCTGAGAGCACTGTTCATCTAAGAGGAGAATGTCTTACAATCCTAGAGAATGGAAATGGTGAAAACTTAGCACTTCCTGCTCTTGCAAACATTTTTCACACTCTCTTTTGACTCATTGTAAACTAAAATTGTTACTGAGCAAGGCAATGTACTTAAAACTGGAGGACCTTTCCTCTGGCTGTTTTGGTATTTTGAGTATTTTGATCACTTGAATCAAATTATGGCTGTAGGACTGGTAGAAGTGGATGCAAGGATTTCAACTGCCTTTTGAGAGGGAGGTGTTTAGAGACGCTTGAAGGGATGTAGATGGAAAGCATCTGATCCACGTGCCAAAGAATCAAATTCCTGTAGCGCAGAGGAAAGTGAGAGGTATGATTGTAGGCAAGAGTGGTTTCTGATCATGTAATCAGCACAGGGAAGCATGCATGTGAAATGGAGTTGTTAATACCAGAGAGACTTTTCCTGTAGAGGATTTCCCTCAGTGTGACTGGGTGTTTTGGCTCCTCTGGGGGTGTAGAACATCAGTGGCCGTTTGTGAGAGGTGGAGGAGAAAAAAGTATTTGAGTGGGATGTCTCGATGCTTAAAGTGCAGAAAGCCAAAATTTGCTCTGTCTCACTACATCAAGCAATTTTAATACTAGTAAGATACACAAATAGTAGCGGTGGTTTTGACATTTCGGTAATGAAGCCTGTCTAGGAGACAAGTGTACTGTAATTTTTTTCCCCTCTGTTGCTGTTCTGTTTTGGATAGCCCTGCATTTCCATCAGCTGGAGGGATCCTTCCCCTCTCCTCACTTTAAAACCAAGTAACTCCTCCCTCTCCACAACTCTCCAGTCATGTCTTTTTCCCCCAACCTTTAATTACTATTTTTTCCTCCCCACTTACACAATTAAAGTGTATGAAAAACTTGATTTGATACAGCCCCCCTTCCTTCATAACTGCTTCTCTCTCTCTCTAATTCACAAGAGCGCAAGAGAGGTTGTAACTCCATTTTCTGTGTTGAAGCTTCAAGTGTCTGGGTTTTTTTTTTTAATATATGCCTTTCTCTTTCCC
>NW_010405324.1:0-13264 GCF_000710305.1 Buceros rhinoceros silvestris | reverse complement strand
CTTTCCCTCTCTATCCATGGGTAGATATATACATATATCTACATACATGGGCACCTATCGTGTGCTTCCATGGGCCTGAGGGTCTGTTGGACCATGCATAACGTTACCCAGTTTGATTTCCTAACTGCTCTGTTTCACCACCTTGTTACTGATGTTGACAGTCATGAAGAGGTTTCTTTCAGCATGGTTGGATTCAGTGGCACGGTTAGTTTCTCACTGGAAATATCTGTGTCATATTATTTTGTCTCCAGATGCATTTGAAATTTCTTTCATTTTTCTGGGGTGAATCCCATTTTATTATCTCTCCAGCTTTTTCTAGCTCCCTCAGTTCCTGTAATATTAATTCTTTCTGGGATTTATAAAACCTTAAAATAAATACGGCCTGCATTTTAATTAAATTGATGTTTACCAGATCCTTATTAAAAATGAGGTATTAACACACTGCTAACCTTCACAGGTGTTCACTCAGCGTTTTTCCATTTTCTCTTTGCTCTTTGTTTACAATTCTCGACGTATTTTTTTGCTTATGTAATTTCTCTTGAATTGGATGTTTGAAGCAGTGTTTTTTTTGCTTTGGTTTGATATACAGGATTTCGAGGGGTCTCATTCATAGACAGCAAGGCTCAATGCTGTCAGATTTGGTATCAAAGGGCTGGGAGGAGAACATACTTCAGCAAATAAGTGTGCTGGTTTTAGGTCTAATTTTATTACTTATTTTCATTTTTACTTTTGGAAACAGTAATTGTAACATCATTTTCTTCCTTATAAATCTGATCTGCTAGTGGCTTGTAGTATTGTCACCTTCCTGAATGGCAGTGGCTAAGATGACCACATTAAGCACTATATGCTTGAGCTTTCCCGTCAAAACTCTGTCTAACCTGAGCAAACAGCCGATGAGCTCTGACAGTTTGGATATGAGGGGACAAAACTGATGTATGAGATTCATTTTAATGACTGCGTGCCTTACCACACACAGCTCTTTACACTCCACAGCTTCTTCCTGTATGTGTGGTTTAGCTGCACTCTGAGAGGGGTAAAATGTCAAAACTGTCACCGGCCATGATTTTTTTTTTTTTTTTAAATTTTTAATACAATGAGGAGATACCTACAGGTGACATCTGAAAGAAACAGAGCAGTATTTTTCAGGTTTTTTTCCCAGTGTTTTCCTGTATTTTCAGTGTGATCTGGGGTGTGAGCTCAAGGTGTGTAACTGCACAGTGGCAGACACTCTGCCCTGCTGCAGAAAGGTGGTAGATGCAAAGGCTAAACGTTTTATGTTTGCAAGCAGTTGAGGTATCAAAATGCCTTAGGTTTTGGTAGAAAACTTAAAGGTAGTGAATTTCTTATAAAAGTGAGAACACGGGAGAAGAAAGATTGAGCTGTTTAGATGATCTCTCCCACCATCAAAATTTGCATTATAATTGCAATTGCAGATAGTTTTCACGGTGAAAGTAGCCTACCAGTTTGCTAGTTTGTTTGAAATAAGGTCTGCGTGTTTTTATCATGTACTCGAACACTGTCGATGTTGAAGGAGTTGAAATGTTTACTGCAGGCCATGGAGACTAACGTGCTTTCAGCTGGCAGAGGAGCGTGATCCACACAGACCTGTCAACAAAAGCAGGTCAGCAGGACTGAGCAAGAAAAAAAAAATCAATAAATCTTTGAATTAATCATGCAGCTGCCAGAAAGAATTATGGGTGCATGAAATGAAGGTTGTAGGTATATATGTACAGCAGCTTATTCTTTCCTACCTCGTGTCCTTTTCTGTGACGGCGAGTTTTCTTCCCTCCCTGCCATCTGAACGGCTCTGGGTTTATTCAGACCCCTTCATGGAATACTCACTGTTCATTTTAAAGTAACTAATTCAACATGGATCACAGAAATCCCTCCTACTTTTCCCTTTCTGCACTGCCACTTTTCTCACTGACTGTTGTGCGCACTCAATATGAATTAATACAGGAATTTCACCTCCGCGTAAAACTAAGATTGCACATCTTGTGCAGTGAATTGCACTGAAAGCAGCTGCTGCTTCGGTGAACAGAGGAGTTAAAAATTCATGCCAGTGCTGCTGATGTCTCAGCTGAGTGGCCATCCTTATTGAGCCCTTCTGCAGCAGTGCGGCTGGAGCATGAACCCTGACTTGAACAGGCATAAAACCCCCCCAACACGGGCCAGATCCTCCTCCCTGGGGCTGACTCCCACCTCTGTCTTGCAGGCCGATGTGGTCAATAAACATGACTAGAAAGAGGGAGTGTTCCACACACTGCTCGCTGAAGCTGGACAGCAATCAGATGCAACCATGGAGAACTAAACGGGCAGCACGAGGAGTAGTGATGTGACACTAGCGACATGCTTAAGAGGACTGTGGGGAATTATGAATTAAGAGATGCATTCTGTGTATATATTTGTGGTTTCCTCTATGCTTTGGTTTTGTTCTCTCCTAATTCTCAGAAGGGTTTATATTTCATTGAGGCACGCTGGAGGGTTTGTTCTGTACAGCTTCCCCATACAAGTCTTGAGCATTTTGCTGCTGCCCCCTTTCTGGGTCTGGTAGGAAAGATGATAAATTTAATGCTCCCACATCTTTAAATCTTCATCTGCTCTGAAGATGATGCCGAAGTTCCTCCTCTGTGCCCAGCTTAACTCTCCAGCTGCAGAACTTGGTCATGCACCATGACAAGGATGTCTCCTTGGCTCTCTTCCTGGGGATCAACTCTGGCTCTCTTCCAGTTGAGCATCAGCCCAACCGGATGCTCACTTTCACTGTAAATTCAAATTAATTTTCCTCTTTTATCCTCGGCTTTGCAAGTAGATAGTGATATTCATAAAGTCCCTGCGACCAATTACCCTGTTACCTGTGGAAGGTCAGGGCAAGCTCTGTTCAGGGATTATGTATTCCACCAGAGAGAACAACACAGACACACAGCACCATTTTTTCTTCAATTGTGTGCCTAGGGAAATTTTCTAAATGTTTTCCCCCCTACTCTATTAAAATCGAGAACCAAACTCCTGACACACTCCGAAATGATATTTGGGTTCAGTTGTGGAGCTGATTTTTAATTTTTTACCTAACAAAACAGTAAATAGACTATAATTTTCTAGGGACGGAGAATTTTTTATGACTTCCCTTAGTAAAATGTCATGCCCAACAGTATCTAGGTAAATATGTTGTTTATTAAACCCATGTTTTATTCTTTAAAGAGACATAAGCCCCACAAGGGTAACCTTTTTTTCCAGATTTTTTTTTTTTAGCTGATCGTTTAGGCAATACTTGAGTGATAATGATGGGGAAAAAAATTTCTCTTTTGGACTTACATTTGTTTGGTGCCTGTAAGAGTGTTTTGTCTGTACTGAGGACTAGTAATCTTTCTAAGTATTTCATTTTCTTTTCTGATTATAACTGTTTTTCACACAACACTAACAAGAAAGACATTTGTTTAAAAACTATTTAAAGATGAAAAAGAAAAAATATCACCAACTGAAATGCTAAAAATCACTATATAAAAGTATGAAAATAATACTGTAAGTAAAACTGATCCTTTAAGTGTACAAAACAGTATGCAGATTTTAAAAAAACCTGTGGAGATATATTTCTATACAAAGAAATAGTCATTATAGTCAGTGTGTTCTGAAAGCAAATCATATCCGTAAAATGAATTGTCAATACGTAATTTCACGAGTGCAAGAGTCTCAACAAGCATACCAATTTTTACATGTATGCACAACATATTTTAAAATATTTTGATATCATAATGCATTTATCTGAAATCTTTCCCGGTTCATTCAGAATTATAATAAAATATGGAAGCAGCTGCTGGTGTGAGGGAAGATGTTAGGAAAAAGAAAATAGTGGAAAAAAACCCCAGAAAAAACAAATTCTAACATTGTATTGTATTTAAACGTGGAAGTCTTATGGAAGAATCCAGAGAAAAGGGGATTAATCATCTGTGTAATCCTTTTTGTTCTGCTTAAATGTTTTTTGAATTCATAAACGTGCTGGATACCTTGATATATTTTTTGCTGAAAACAAGTAAGATACGGATTTTCTTGGAAAAATTCAGTCAGAACAAGAGAAACAAAACTGATCTTTTTTTCAGAGTGGATGTTTGTGACTTGCTGAAAAGCAATTTCAGGGTTGGGAAGGAGCAGCACACCCGTAAATAAGAAGTGATAGGATACCGGGTGCTCTGTCACAGCATCCATTCATCGCTTCCATAGAAAGTGAGAAAAAAGAACCCCTCTCAATGTCAGTGGCCCCACAAGATTTTGCGAGATGCTGTGTGTGTTTTCAAAGGGATTTAAGAAAAAAAGAAGTCATTCACTGGACTTTCCTTTTCTTTCATGCGTCTTCTCCTTTCTTACATGAACTCTATTCATTCATAGTAATTCTTTGCATCCAGAATTCTTTTTCTTAAGTCTTAAAGAAATTAGGTTTCATGAACTCTGTAGAAAATCTGGGAAACTTTTATTCCTGCCTATTTTGACATCCCTTTTCCTCTATGACAAACTCAAAGCTTCTTTCAGTTAATTAGAATTGATACTCTCATTTTATAGAGAGAGAACCTGAAAAACAAAGAAGCTTCAGGATTTCCTCTGTTTCTCATAGAGGCTGCCGCAAAGACTCAGGCAGGATCTCCTAAAACACAGTCCTTTACTTGGATCTGTGCAGACTGTTTCTTCCCAAACACTGGAATAGGAAAAGGTTTAGAATCAGTGTGGAGGAGGTTTAAGAGCCTTTGATAACGTGGTGGGAATAGTTTATATCCTGATTAATAAATTAAGTAATGCATGTACTCAGTGCTTCAGATTTCTGTTTTTTTTTTCTGGAGCTCTTATGGCCTTGAACCGGAGCTCCCTGTGTGAAGATGTAGAAGGTGAAGCTCAGTAGGAGAGGAAGGTGTGTAAAGTGTTATTTATAATGGCAGTCAGGAAGAACTTTCTGTGGTTCTAATCAACGAAAATTAATTGCATTTGAAATTGAAAATATCTTCCTCTTTCATGTCCCAAAGCAGCTTTTTGTTTTCTCTCTCATGATTGATGTCCTTTGTAGAAGAATGGTTGAATTTAAGTTGTATCTGAGTCAGTGGGGCATTTTTTAATGTCAATTAGTTTGTAGGAAAAATGTCTAAAAATGATGTCTTCCTATTGAAAAAGTCATGTTTCAGCCAAAACAAAGAAAGGAAAGAAGTCTGCAAAGGTTGCTGAAAAAGCCAGAACTTTTCAATATTTTCAAAAGCAAATATTTTCCTGGTTTCATTTCACAGTGAAAACTGTTTGAAAATTACCCATGTGTTTTTATAGGATAAAAAAGTTGCATGATGTTTGGCTGATTGCTTGGTTCCATAATCAATCTTAGCAGTATTTTTTGACGTGCTGCTTATTTTTCACTTTCCTCCATGGGTTCCTGTTTTGGGAAAAGGACTAGTGGATATTTTGAGTTAATTAACATACAGATACTAACAAACTCCTCCATTTGTTCCACTTTCTGTAGAACAAAATTGCCAGAGTTCAGAAAAATTTTGTGTGTAGCTGTTTAACTGCACCATTTGTCTGAGATGCTCTTCTTGTATAAAATCAATGTTATTTTTGCATTTCCCTAATGGGAACCTATTAAGCTAAGTATACAAGCATTTTTAACCTCAGGCACATTGCAGGAGCAAGTCAGTACTGGATTCAACCCAGCTATTAATGAGGGGCACTGAAATACACGATTCTGTGTCTGGGTGGCTTGGTTACTGGATTTGGAAGTACTTTGACGCACTGTGTTTCACTGAGATTCTAATCGAGAGGATAGTTTAAGCCCTTCCCTCTAATACTCCACACAGTATCTCTTTGCCTATCTGGCAGTTATTATGCACCATCTTTTACGCTTCTGTTCAGAATTCTTGCCTTCTGGTGTTCATAGATGCCTATAAAAATAAATTCTGGGTTGAAGCTTGGCTCCAAATGACTTTTATTTTGAATAATGAACAATCTATTAGGCCACTGAAGATATTCTGGCTTTACAGTCCATACAGCGCTCTAGGAAAGTCTGGCTGTACGAGTGTATGCATGCGAAGAGAATGGAGTGGGAAACAAGAAGAGCAGGGGAAGACAAAGTGGTTTAGATTTATTCTGATTTAGGAAGCAGCTTGTTAGAACAAGGAATAGAGCAATCAAGCTATAATGGAACACTAGCAAAATGTATAGAAGAGATTCAAGCCAATGTACTGCCAGCAAAAATAAAGCGACTCTGTGCTTCTCACACTGCAATAGGTATCTCGTTAGTCTTCTGTAATGTCCCCCGAGAGTCACCGGGAAGACTCCGAGGAGAAAGTGGTTAGGCCAGGTCTCAGCATAAACAGCTGTCTCTGGCAGAGTCCAAAAGTGTCCATCTGTTCCACAAAGAGGCAACGTTTCTCTCCACTTCTAAAACTTCAGGGCAGAGCTCAAACTGTGAGTGTCGGGGGCTTGGAGGAGCAGCAGATTCGAATCGTTGGTTTTCAGTTAAAACCTTTTCATTGAGAATTTCCATGTTTAAGATTTCACATTTTTCACACTTTCAAAAACAATTCCTCACTTCCTTTTTCTTTCCCACAGTTCATTCACCTTTTTGTTAGCATAAAATTCTGAATTTAAATAAAGGTATTTGTTTTAACACCACCCACACTGCCTAACTAAAGAAATTTTAAGAAATTGCATGATGTCTGCAAATGAAAGAAGTTGTTAAGGAGGAGGGGCCGGAAGAAGAAACTGCACTTGTATTCTGTTGCGTTCAGGAACTGAAAGCTGGAGGGGGTAGTTTGTACAAAATTACCATGTTATCTAAATTATCTTCCCCTTTGGTCCTGAGTTGTGGCTGGGGGAGAGAGAGTGGGGAACAGTGCGTGAGTAATAGGGACTGAGGAGAGCTTTTTGTCAATTATTTCCTTTACTCAACTCGTTAGCCCTGTGCTGCTGTTTGTGCTTTCTGGCTTTAATTATTGGGGAAGTCTGAGTTCCACACCTATGTTAGAATTCCTAGGCAAAGGGATTAGGATGCGATCCCCAATCAGCATGGATGGAAAAGGAGGATCTAAGTGTGAGGTTCTGTCCCATTTCTTGGCAACTTTTCACCCAAAGTGACCAGCATGCATGTATCTAAAAATTCCTAAAATAATAAAATTCCGTTAAAAATGCTGAAACTAGTACATCTCCTCAAATTATTGCATTGCTTAAAAAGCATAGTCTCAAGCAATTGAGTCATGAGCTGTGTTAAAGCACTTTAAAAAACTGCTTCAAAGCTTTGTTACTTGCTGCGCTGTTGAATCAACGTATTTCATCAAGAGGGCTGAAACTGATTAAAATATGTTGGCTTGATCTTCCTCTAGTCATTATGACCCCTCTCACTTGGAGAGAGTTGGTAACACTGTTACGACTGTTCGTAGGGATTTAGTTAGCCAGGCATTGGAAGACATCCTCAGCATTTAGGGGAAAAGGTGTTTAATGTTACTAAATATAAGAAATGTAACCGGCACTCGTGTGAAGGTCTACCTATTGATCACTGTAAACTAAGAACCAGCAGTGGGATAAAAGTAGGTTCCAACTGTTGCTCCACCATGTACTACTTCAAGAACATGTTCTCCCAAGCTCCTTAGAAAGGACACAGGAGTGTCTCAGCTTGTTCTCAAGAAGGTGTTTTCAGCTGCCTCCCAGTAGCTGAAGGTTTGGCCCTTTGGAAATGTTGACTCCAGGACTCCAGAGCAGAAACCACATAGTCCCGTGTGTTCGTGAGTCTGTAGGACTCGGAGCCTTTGCAGCACTGTTTCCTGATTTATGTTTGTTTACTCATGCAAATTGCAGCTTTTGGAGGCAAAGGGCAGAAGTGACTGCAAAAAGCTCACCCTTGAGTTTATGGCCTACTGTTTTTATGGACCTAGCACTTGGTAAAACACAGGGTTTGCATTCTGGTTTGCCATCGAGGTTTGTGGCTATGTCAGGGCTGTTAAACTTGAATATGGGGTTAGTTTATGGACTGTAACATAGCATTCGTTCTGCAACCCTAGGAAGGGTGCACCATCTTTGTAGGAATGTCTGTCTGTGACAGAATCCCTCCAGAGCTTCTCTAACAGCCACAAGTGAGGGTGGAAAAGATGGGTGGAGATGGATGTGGTTTGATATTTATTGCAGATGACTACTTGCTTTCTGCTCTCCTGTCCTATAACTTTTTCTTACTCCAGTGTTAGATGGAGTTGCATCTATAAATACTAAGATGTTTTGAAGGAATCCTTTTCATTGATTTCTTGCTGATTGGTTCAGATTAAGCCTGCTTCTCTGAACATCTGGCTAACTTCAGGAAATGCCTCTATAATACAGAGAGCAAAGCAATGGACTAAATTTCAATGATGAGGTTTGCCAGTGCTAGTGATATAAGGCCCAGTTAGTGGAAGAGCCTTGCAATGGATTAGCCATAGCTCAGTTAAGCAACAACTATCGAGGCCCTCAAGTGGACTGCGTTGACTAAAATGTGAGTTCTCTTGCCTGTTTTTCTTGGACCCTTGTCAGGATCCTGAATAACTACAGGGCCACAAACTCTGGTGCTGTATTCATGTTGAGTGAGTTGTCTCAGCTGCCTCCACTCTTGGGCCCCTGTGTTATAGCAGTGTCCATGACTCAGTTTTTCTAAAAATAAGAAGACATTTTCATTTGATCTGCTGCAATTAAAAGAGTGGCTGTAAAGTTATCTTAGAACACTTAAAAAAGATAAAAAGTAGTCTTTCCCCTTCCCCCTCCTCCTTGGACACCAATGCAGGTAACTCCTTGAATGTACAAAGTGTTCAATGTGCAGAAACATGAAAATGTTGTTTTGATAAATCACAAGCACCTTTCAGTGTCTCAGAGGATATTAAAATGTCACGGTGAAGCAATTCAGCATTCTCATTCTTTATTCCTGTCTCTGAGGATACGCTTTGCAAACCATGGAGGGAACAGATAATTATGCCCAGGAATTAGGAGTCAGAATAGCGCTGTGCTGCAGTGAACAATTAATGATATTTATCTCTCACATAAGGCTTTACACTTTTCCAGTATAAATCTCTTCTTATGAAGTAAGTAGTAGTTCAGTAAATGCTGTTTTCGTTTTGCACATGCAGAAACAGAGACACCCCATGAGTGTGGGGAAAACATCAAACCTGCCTCAAAGCTTTTACTAGATTTAAAGTTCTGTATGCAGGCATCACCTAGGCCCCCATCGTACAAAGTTTAGGTCACATGTTCAAAACGCTTCTCTCACTAAGCTTGTGGTTGATGTTTGATTCTATAGAGCTCTCTTGATTTGGGCACTTTGGGATTTTGCTTTGAATATTTTAAGGCATAAAATAGGTGATTTCTCACTTTCTCATGTTCGTGCTTGTTTGCTTCCACCTAAAATTCTTATAATATTCTTATAATAATTATGTTCTTATAATAATTCTTATAATACCTACCAGAAAACAGGAAAATGCAATACAAAGCAGGGAATTATAAAACAGAAGCTCATCTGAGGGGAGGAGGAAGTGGGCAGATTAAGGAAAAAATGGAGGTATACTAATTTTTGCCATCTTCTTACTTAAATGGAAAAATATCAAACAGATCTACATTTCAAGGTTTTGTGAATGCTGTAGAAAAGCCCTCAGTTCTTTGAGGCAAAGGGTATCTTTCATGTTTTGTCAGCACTGTACTCTCTCAAGATGAATAACCGCTTGTTTCTGACATCTCCATTTGGCAGTAGCCTAAAACCAGTTTTAGGAAACAGTGGACTGACAGAGCCAAGCTTGAATCCATTGAAGGTATTTGAAAATGGACTTATGGCTGGAAGCTCCTCCTTACACGCTTGCATTGTTTTTTCAAATACTCAGAGTACCTAAAATAAACATGAGAGTTTATTTCAGAAGACATAAAAGAGTAATCTGCAGACTAACAAATGTTCCTGATTATACTTTTAAAATCAGCACTGAATTTTGAATTGATTCTCTATGATTTAGAGAAGGAAAACTTGTGAAAGACCACAGACGCCGATAATTTATGAGACTTTAACGACTTACTTTTGTGAAAATAAACAGTTTCTGGTACTAACTGAAAACAGAAATAGAAATCTATGATTTAAACTTTTTGCAGGTTTGTAAACATTCAATGTTGATAGCTTTTTTTTAAGAAATGGTGTTACATATTTTTTTCCATTGTAGGTGGTATGAATAGTGGCATCCAGTTTAGATTAAATTATTAGACTATAGATGCCTGTGCTTTTGGAATAGCCTTAGTCTGCAAATAGAGACAAAAACTCAGATCTTTTGATTAGCTTTCCAACTGTTAGGCATCCTATACAGAGCTGTCCTGGCTATAGGTTGCTGACCTATCAATGCATAGATCAGCAAACGGCAGTTTTTATTGCTGTAGCTGTCTGACATTGGCCTTCCTATTCTAAATGAATGACACAGTGCTCACTCTGGGACATGTGGCTGCTTTTTTTTATGTTTATCTGACTATCTGAGGAAAAGCAGCATGTTCCTCAGTGAAGGATAAGGAGCCTTTGGGGTATACTTGCATAAATGAGGTAAAAATGTAGACAAGAGTAAATCTCTTCCTTAGAAAGTCCCGTGCTGACAGATGAAGCTCAATTCTGTGAACTGAAATTCTGAAACCTGTCTCATCTCTTTTGAATGGAAAGCACCTTGTTCAGGAAGCTGTGGTGAAGAAAACTGCCCGGTTGAGTTGGATTTTACTCTGTACATACCTTGTTTTAAGTTGACTGTCTGTCTGGATGATGTTCCCCCCAAAAAGGGTTCTGCTCTCTGAGGAAATAATATTGTTTCCTTACAAAAAAAAAAAGAAAAAATCCCACGTGGAATAAGAAAGAGAAATTACATTCAGAGAAGCGAACGTTGTCTTGGTGGTAGGCAGTTTATTCTTCAAGTAATACTGCCAGTTCGTGCACATGGGAAGTCATAAACGGCATTATGTTTGCTTAACTGTAGGTTTTGTATTACTCTCTCTTAGAGAGACTGCTGATGTCAGTTAGGAAACCTGACATTTTTATCTACGGTGTTGCTAATCTAATAGATTCAGGTGTCTTTATTTCACACCGCATTTCTGAAAATATTGTGACTAGACAGGATTATAGAAAGCACTATAATACACCTGTTGACAGAACTGATTAAGACTGAATGTAAAGTACCCTAGTATGTGTCAGAGGTCACTGAAAAAACTGCTGATGTAAAGCAGCGAGATATTCTGCTATCTATGGATGTTTTGAGAAGCGAGTCACTCTTTAATGGAATTCTCTTTTCATTGGACTGTCACCACTGGCTGCTCTATTATGTGTTCAATTATTATACATCTCAAAAAATATGACTTGTTCTGAAGAACGGTAGTTAAAAAAATTGGAACTATGAAAGTTTGGAAAAATGTTGTAGCTGTTACACAATATGCTACCTGACTTTCCTGTTGTGAATCAAAGCAGTTACCGTAGAGGTCTATTTCATGCAAAGGCATAGTTCTTTTCTTTTGCCTCGAAGGATGGCTAATTTCTATTTTAAAAGGAAAGGATACACTTGACCTCTGTAATTGTTTTACGTTGGAAAGACTGACTCACCCACATTTAGATCTGCTACTACTGCCTTTCACAAATGTGTGCATTCCTCCTTCTTTACAGCATGTGCTGCATTTTAGTTTGTGCACAACCAGTTTTGACAGGAAAATTCACATTAGTTGGATGCAAAAGGGAAGAGGGCAGAAAAGAATAATGAGATTACGTACACTGAACATTGCAGGAGACAAGTACCTGACTTGTCTGGGTGCAGTGTCATGCTGATGTGTAACCTTGATGATGAACACCTTGTTACTGGAAATATCAAGTATTTTTCCTGTGTGAAAGTCGGGATACTTATTTTTGTTTTGTTCAATTTAATCTAAAAACATGTATTATAAAACACTTATTATAAAACCTCCTCAGGTGCTTAACATTTGTGTCAAAACCGTGGTTATTAATCAAGGTGAAAATGAATAGAGTGACCTCATTTTGCAAAGTTCCATGATAATTTTTTTGTACAATGAAAATAATTCCAGCAGTATTTTCTTCCTGTAGTAAGTGTGGGGACATGTATTATTACTCACCATAGTATCCTGATGAGACAGTGTCTCAGCTTCAGCAAATGAGGCAACTTCCTAGGGCAGACCCTGCCAGGAGGGCCTTAATGTCCTTGGCCACACTCCCTGTTTTCCCACAGCACAGGTGAGTCTTGGGAGGGGTTAGCAACAGTTTGCATTCCGCCATCAGGTGTCACCAGGGATCTGCAATGCTTGCTTTTGCTTTTTACTGTGCAATGCAAGAGTGATCACTTGAGGTGTGGCCTCATGACAGCGTGGTCTAGATCAGGACCTTAAAATAAATTTCTCTAGACTCCGTCAAGGTCTCAGATGTGTTATCTTCTGTGGATCCTTTGGGAATCCTGTATTTCTTTGACCTACCCTCTAAGGAGCAAACACAGCATGCTGCTGCATCTCTCAGCTCAGCAACTGCCTGCCCTTCGGGAAGGGGACCGTTGTATTGCTCTCCGCTGAACAGACCTTGAGAAAAATTAACTAGCATTCCTTCCTGAAGATTGAGTACCATGGGACTGTGACCTGTGCGTGTGTGTGTATACAGACACAGGTGAAGGGAAGGCAGGGAGTGATGAATGGGAGAGCGTTCCTATTAACTGCTCCTGCTCCTCCTTGCTCTCTTACTTGGAGAGATGCTTCAGTGATAGGTGACTGCACGAGAATATGAATGGAGATAATATGGTCTTTAGGTTGCCCTTTGTAAATGGATTATTGCCTTCTGGCTGTGGTTTACTGTCACTAGCATGTTCTGCTTGTAAGCAGAAGGTTGTGCCTTCCAAGCAATTGTCTAAAAATGGAAAATCTCTCTCTTGTGTATCCATGTTTAAAAAAGACGTGCCGGCTGCTTTTATGCGAACAGAACATACACAAAGGTAGATGGTGGATTCATATACCACAGTTATGAGTATTGCTTTTAAACAAAGCAAGCAAAATTTGGAATGTGGTTCACTATGGAGGTCGGAGAAATGTGTGTCACGTCTAGTGATAAGCAAAGGACATCTGGTTATACCATCCATCAGTCTATTGCCTAGAGCAAGAGATACTCAAGTTTGACATGTCTGTTTTGGGAGGGAAGGGAGTAGGGATAGCAGACTGTTTTATTAAAACGCAAGAGCTGAAGCTGTTTGTTTTCTTTGGGTTTTTTGTGTGCCCACCCCTCCGCCCTGCC
>NW_010405323.1:13464-17402 GCF_000710305.1 Buceros rhinoceros silvestris | reverse complement strand
CACTGGTGACCAGCCACCAGCTGGATTTAACGCCATTCACCAGCACTCTCTGGGCCCGGTTACCCAGCTAGTTTTTTAGCCAACACATCCAAGCCATAGGCAGCCAGTTTCTCCAGGAGAACACTGTGGGAAACGGTGTCAAACGCTTTATTAAAGTCTAGGTAGACAACATCCACAACTCTTCCCTCCTCTACTAAATGGGTCAACTTGTCATAGAAGGAGATCGAGTTGATCAAGCAGGACCTGCCTTTCATAAACCCATGCTGACTGGGCCTGATCTCCTGGTTGTCCTGCACGTTACCTATTCAGAAGAGAGGCTGCACAATGCTCGTGCAGCAGGAGGGCTTTAGCCCCCTGCTAAATGTGCACCCTACACGGGGAAAATGACAGCGATGAAAATGGCTTTCTGAAAGCCTTCATAAAAACCTGGTGCGGTCATGTCTCCTCAGAGAGCCCAGGGCAGGGGCTATGTCAGCACCAGCTGCTGCCTCAGAGCAGAGCACTGCAGAGCCTCCACCAGCACCCCAAGGAAGGAGCCAGTCTGCATTGCACAGCCCTGTGGCACCTGTCTCCCTGGCACGGGTCTGGGGACGGGCCTGGCATCTGTCCCTGGCATCAAAGAGGGAGATACCCCAGCTGTGGCATCCCAGTTCAGCTGCCTTCCCAGACTGGCCTGCACAAACAGACGCTCCACTAACCTAAGCAGGTGGACAAATTTAATAAAGCTAATGGCAGGTAACCAAGAACTGCAGGCTGAACGCGCTTTCTCTTTTGAGATCACCGCCCTTCCACCACACTCTCAGCTTCCCCCACCCCCTTTCTCTAAAACTCCCCTCTCCCTGAGAAGAAAGCCCCCTTTTTTACCTAGCCTGGCAGCAGATTACTTCCTTGAATGTTAATAACATCCCAGGCAGCAGAAAACTACCTGGACCCCCTCCTTTGATGTCTCCACCCCCTTGCATTTCCACGCAGATTCAAGGCAGCACCACTGCAGGCAGTGGATTTCCTTTGCAAGCCAGCAAAGACCCTGAGTGCTGGGCGGCCAGCCCAGCTGGTCAGCAAGCTGTGAGGCCCTCACGCGCTGCACAGCCCGGTTGATGGAGATGTCAGACCTAGGCAGTCTAAGCGAGTATCTTCCTCTTACTGTTACTAACTTGTCTCATGCCGTGTCTTTACCACAGCTGCTATTCAGTGTACTTCTGCCAAGCTATCCTGTGAATCCTTTGGAGCAGACACTATCTTCCTGTTGTCCACACATCGTGCAACACAGTAGGGTCTCTAAGTGCTGCCGGAAAACAAGCTTCTTTTCTTTTTTTTAAACGAACCAACCAGAAGTCTGAGAGAAAACACTCAGGAGCAGGGCATGGATTTTATCCTTGGAAGCACCAGCTGTCCTGAGGCGCGGGATGCACACAGCTGAAGGGACAACTTGACCTTGCGACATGGACCAGAGCTGCTGCCAGTGCTAGAAACACCGTGGCAGATGGAGACCAGCTACTCACACCGGGGCCTCTCAGATCACACCGTGTTACCTGGGGGAAAGGGGGGTTCCAGTCCTTTTAGGAAACAAATTAAAATACCTTGAGATTCAGGTTGCTAACTTTCAGGCACTTAACACAGAAGTTTAAGTAAGGGGATTCGATTGCTCTGACTGCATTTCTAGCCAGGGAAGGGAAGGGGGCTTCTGCAGAGGAAGCTGCATACAGTAGCCTAATACAGGGCAGGCATGAGCCTGAATTAGGTGGTGTGACGAACCTTTCCTAGATGTTTTTTGAGCTGGATTCTTCTAAAATTCAGCAGATTTTTGAGCCTTTTTGGAGTAGTATGTTTCCCCTTGAGTTTCTCCTGGGCTGTTCCAAGAGCTCCCCCTTGGGCAGGTCTCAGAACAGTGTTTGTGAGGAGTCTAGTGTTCACCAGCTTTGATGCCTTGGAATAAGCCTTAGATTACACATCTGCCCGATGATCTGGGCAAACATGGAGTTTGAGAGGGGCCAGTAGAGAGTTTCTTGTGTAGCCTAAACAGCTACAGTTCTACCCAGTACACCACGTATTGCTTGCCTATTCCTCAACAATTTCTCCTCAGTGTTTTTTCCCCCCTCTCCCTCAGTGTTACTGAGACCCCTTGGTTATGTTTTCAGTTGAGTTGCCAGCACCTCAAATGCCGCGCACAGCTTATCCACTACAGCCATTTTTGTGTTTTGTCTTCAGACCAAGGGCGGGAAGAACAGAGGTGTCCAGAAATCCATGCAGCTGTAAAGCAGGACTCTACTTAGTGAAAATCAGACTGGACTTCCAAATAAACACCATACCTTGAGGATGTGTTCCCACTTCCCTGTCAGGGAAGCAGGATCCTTTGTGTCCCAGAGGACTGCAATGCAGCTCTGGGCATTAAACACCTGCAGGCACGTTCACTTGCAGAACAAATAGCTATATCAAAGCAACAATAATCTTCCCGCCTTTCCCCAGGTAAACCTGCATCTGAGGCTACCTGGAACCTCTCTGTGGTAGGATTTAGGCCTCTGGAGCTGCCCAGCTATCTGAACCACACTAATGTGAAAATCTCTTAGATGATATGTGAATGCCTGCAGGTGGATAGCCCAAGGGCTAGAGAGGGGGCAATGGCATACAAGATTGAGGGGGGGATGTTACTCTGCCAGCAGAGAGCTAAAACATATGGGAGAAAGTGTCAGGAAATACTAATGAAGAATGACAAGGACAAAGGTTTTTTTTCTGAGTAAGCTAGGTAGGAGAAAATGAAACTTTAGTACGCTGCAGCTTGCATGCTGTCTGCACCTGGTCTGCAGCCACTCTCATGGTCCTTAAAACTCCACAGGTAGCAGGGAGAAGGGATGGAGGATCTGGCTCTAGGAGGGTGGGAGGTTGTTCCAAAAGCATTCCAAGAGCTCCAACATAGAACAGAAGTTGTACCACAACAACAACAAAAAAAAAAGAATCCAAACAAACTCAGGTTTGAATAGATTGAGACAGAGAACTGCCTTGTGACCCCAGCCACAAGGGGCCACATACTGGCAGCAGCTGGAATAGTTTGTATTTGTTCTATACTCCAGATGATGTATTAAAAGCTTTCTAACCATCCTAGGTTAGTTTGTCTTCAGGCATGCAATAAACCCCACAGTACACTGCCATGTAAGATAAGCATCAGATTTACAGTGCAAATTAGTCTCTCAGACAATGGAGTGGGCTAACCATTTTGTTGGCACAGAAGAGCCCAGATTAAGGGTGAGACAGACAGCAGAGATAAACCACACAAACTAATCACAGACAGACACACAGCCCAAGCAGGGGAACAGTTCTGTTCTCTGGAGCTGGCTGTAGCCCATGCTGTTCAGGAAAGCTCTTCACCATCTGCCAAGCCCTTTTTCCTTTCCGTCAATGACCTGGCCTTTTCGGCCATCCCTTCAGCTTCGCTTCAACCTACGTCAGCTTAGAACAGGAGGAGAGAAGGAGATTAATGAAACACACTCCTCTCTGAACATCATCTCTTTGGGTTGGGGTCGCCACCCCACAGAACAGGCTCTCCTCCTTGGCAGTCCCCACTGGCTTCTCTCCAGGGCAGGGGTCCTGCCTGCTGGGGCTCCAGACAAAACCAGGTCTTGTCATCTGAACCTGGTAGCATCTATGACTCAGGGCAGAAGTGAGATCATTTTGTCAGGAATGACAGACACAACTTTAAAAGCTACCACAGAGACCCCTCAGGTCTTTGCATTGCATTTATTTGGTGAGACAAAACAATCGCCTGCGCTGGTGCCCAGTACAAATGGCACAGGCATTATTCTTCCCCTTGGCCCCTGCTGGCAGGTGGTACGACAGGCAGGGAGAACTCTTTGCTTTAAAAAGGTCTTGTACAAGTTGCTCTTTCCTGCTAATTTATAAGAACAGTCCGAAGCCAGGAAAGCAGTGTCAGGGAACAGAACAGG
>NW_010405323.1:4129-13453 GCF_000710305.1 Buceros rhinoceros silvestris | reverse complement strand
TTCCTGCTGGGTCCCAGGTGAAGGAGCTGGGCTCAGAGACCACAATGTAAACAGTCAACGTCATCAGTCTGACCCTCAGCAGACACGAGAGAAAGGGATGAGGCCAGTAATTCAAGCCTGAATTATACCTTTGGCACCTATTAAGTGACCACCAGTGTATTTAGGCAGGTTCCCCCACCTAGAAAAATGTTTGGTCTGGAGGAGCAAGCAAGGGGTGGAGGGTCAGCTGCTCACACAGTCTAGACCCAGCTTCACCCAGCTGATTTTTAAGCAACACCGAGCAATTGCCTTTGCACCACTGTGATTGAGAAAGTGTGATTTTTCTACAAGACTTGGTTGAGTCACAAAAAAGTGTGTATGGGAGAGAAGTTTCCAGTCCTGATTTTTCTTGGATAAAAACCTGAAAGTTTGATTCAAGTGTGCTCTCAAGGCTCTGAGAATCCCAAATGGATCACTGTTATTTCTAACCTTGTGATTTTTCCAAGTCTCCCTCAATTTGAAATGCATGGGGCTGGCACGGCTGCTTCTCCTCCCCTTCTGTAAAGCGAAGCTGAAGTTAATGATCCCTGTTTCCTTGTATTGCTCTGCCATCATGAAGGTTAATTAGGTGCAGTTGGTGTAGTGCTTTCAAGAAGGAAATTGTGTTTATATTGTCATGACTGGTGCTGACAGATTCCTGTTGACATACTGAGTAGAGACACCAATGGCAACTTCCAATTTATCCCTGGAGAGGTTTCTAGTTTCCAGACAAATCACAAAAGAAAGCGAAAAACTTGCCCCCTCCCCCCTCCCCCCAGACTGCTATTGTGGAGCTAGCTCCACAAGCTTTTCCTGCAGCTGAGACTTTCCTTTTGGACAATACACTCCTTTTCTAGCACAAGCAGGCGACACAGACAGAGACCGCTCTGATTGCTGGGCACAAATGTACGCTACTAGCAGGACTCTTCTCCAGGGAATGGCCCATCCCACCTTTTTCCAAACCTCTTGCCTGCAGCTGGAGGGGGCCTAGCTGATCCTTGTGGGGCACAGCTGTAGCAAACATTAATGTCCGAGATGAAGGAACTGCCTTTCATGTCCGTTCTGTCCTTTTAGGATCAAGTCACAGGAAAGGTGTTAAAGGGAGCACTACGAAGTGTTTGTTCTTTAAACACTCACGCTTCACTCTTGCCATCAGTCCCATGCTGTGACTGGTTGGTAATGGCTTCGTAGGCTCAGCAGCTTTGCTCTCCCCAGCCCGGCTCTGCCCAGGCACTGAATGCTACAAGCCAAGACAGCTGCCACCAGCAAAACGCCTAGAAATGCCACGCTAAGTTTAGCCCTTGAATTTTAAACTTAAACTCTGCAATCAGCAACACATACTTGCCTCTCTCTGCAACAGGAGTGTTCAGGAAGCTGCTGCACACAGCAAAACCGGGCAGCTGTCGCCACAGCCCAGCTCACCCCAAGGCTCTTCACTGGCACAATGAGCTTCAGTTGTTCCTTGCACACACCCCAGGAGAAGGATTAACAACTGCAGCATCTACCTTGAAGCACTGAGAAACAATTCAGGAGGTTCAATGAGCAGCGATGTAGAGTGGTTTGTTTTTCCTTGCCTGAGATTTCTGGGAGAAGCAGCCAAAACTTTGATTCTAGAAGCGACTCTTTTTGTTGGGAAGCACTGTGTCACCAACACAAAAATCGCTTGTAAAGATACAGTAGTAGTTGAAATTTCCATTGAAAAAAAGAGAATTCAGGGACACCAGTCTCAGAGCAACGGACCCAGTGGTTAAAGCATTTGACGAGCCTCGAGTCGGCTCAGGGACACTCCCCAGCCTCACACACACCTGCTGAAAGCCCCGAGCAGCAGCAGCAGCCATTTTTACTCTTTCTGTTGAATTGCTTCACTTTGCAAGAAGCGATTAAGCAGAGGAGGAATATAAACTTGTCCTCTCACTTCCCAAGTGCTTTCAGTACCGGAGTGTAGATCTGCCCTGAGATGGGTTTCTTACTCTTGAAAAAAAATTAACAGTTCCTTTGCTTTGCCCTCCTGTTGAAGATGACTGTTTTCTTGATCTAGAAGTATCTCTTTCATACAGCTGTGACAGCCTGTAAGGAAGAACCAGAACCCCCTTCAACTAGTATGCTCGGGGATGCTTCTGATTGTTAAGTCCTTATTTCCCCTCTAGGTTTCCAAGACTTCAGGTTCTCTAGTAGCATAGACATGGTCTGCAATGATGCTGAAGACCAAGATGGCCCACAGCCCAGAGGGAATGCTCTAGAGAAACGCAAGTGAGTTGCAGGGCAAAGAGCAAATAACAGCCTGGAGACCTAGCTCTGTTCTCAGCATTATTGCTGACCAGTTGGTTACACCTGGTTGAGTTACATCTCTGCTACTTCCTCTCCACCTTACTGGCCTGTTTCAGCCATCGGTGGCGTGTCTGCCCAGACAGCACACGTGGTCTGCAGCAGAGCATGTTGGCAGGCAGGAGCCAGTCCACCTCTGCCAAGCCCAGCAAGCTGGGAAAGGCAGAAGTCCATCCTTTGCAGGACTAAACTAATGAGCACTAACTGATTTTCCTCATGGTGCTTCTTAGAGACAATCTCCCAGCACCCACTGATATACTTAAAATCTCACGTCAGACAGTAAAAAGTGCACTCTGGGACAAAGTCCTCAAAAGTTTGCCATTCTCTGATATAGATCTTAAGTGTTTAAGGATTTTTTTACAGGCTTGTACAACAGATGGTTTAAGGAGACTCATTTCAAGCAAATGTCATCTCTTACCTCAGTGTATAGGTTGTAAGAAAGGTAAACCCAGTGGAGAGGCCTAAAGCAAAGCTACATGTGGCATTGCCCATTCAGGAAAAAAGAAATCTGGATACCACTTCTATTTCCATCCTGACAACTTGTTTTCTCAATGTGGAATGTATAAAGAAAGCCAGACCTTTGCTACTGGCCCGACAAGTCACTAAAAAACCTGTAGGATATCTCCAGGCCACTGACAGCAGATAGATGATCCTGAAAGGCATGAGATTTCAGCTTGCCCCTGAGAACTGTGCATGGCAGCTGCTTCCTCCCTACCCTCGCCAATCTCCGGGTCCTGCGCAAGAAACCACAATGGTGCATTATGGCAAGTACGAACACCAAGGGGCAGCTATGAGCTGAGCTACACCTTCCCTCTCACTTGCCTTAAAAGCATCAAAAGTGGCCATCAGACCTTGTTTGTTTGAACTCTTATGTCCCTGTCTGCCTTCGATTTCCGTTCTCTGCTCCACCTACAAACTCTTGAATCAGTCAAGAGGCTCGCTGAAGAGCCTGCAAGAAAGAGCATATAAAGCTGCACCAATGGCTCCTTTTCCTCTTGGAGTCTCATCACTGCAGCACTGAGCTTTTGGACCACAAGGACAGGAATCACCTCTTGCTGTGAATGTGGGCTCTTGATCTCATTTGGGGATCTATGGGTGGAACTGGAATAATCCAGGAGACTCAATGATTTTGAGTAGTCTCAAGTTTTAGTGTTCTGAGAAGGAGAGCTTTCAGACATAAAATTCTACTCCTTACAAACAACCGTTCCTAGCATTTGTGCTCAGGCTGAAGAGACCATAATTTTAAGCCTGCTCTTTGACCCATGCTAGCTCAGCTCTTGTCAGGGCACATCACCTCTGCTGTCGATTCTGTAACACATTCTGTTGCACATTCTTCACCGAGCTGCTTTCAGCTGCTTGTAATAATACCTGGCAAAAAAAGACCCCAAATGAATCAGGGGCTCTTTTTAAACAGGCTTGTTAATTCAGCTCGGATAAAGACACAGGAGGAAAAAAAATTAATCAATATTTGTAAAATGAAAAAGGACAAAATCCATAGAGAAATAAAGGTCATTTTCATGGTTCTGAGGCCCTTACAAACAATGGAGAGTAAATAACATAATCCAAGCTCATGTAAGAAATAACTTTGCTTCCATGCTCTAGTGCTACCCAGTGGGTTTTAACCAAAGGAAGGCTCAGTTAAGCTGCCTCTGTCCAGTGAGGCTAGAAGTCCTTCCCACGACAACGTATTGCTAACTCACAATTTATCAAAAAGTGCCTAAAGTTTGGCCCCAACAGCAGTACGTGAAGGGGCAGGAGAGGGAAAGATAGTCACATCTAACGAGCAGAAAGGCACCCCGAGCTGCCAAGATCAGACATCAAAAGTCTGCTCTGCTTGTTCATCAACTGCCATGAATATTTTGTGTACTCTGCCACTTTAATAATAAAGACTTCATCTCTGTACTTTAGGGAAAGGCATGTTTGTCACTCAAGCATTTTACAGCTGAGATATCTGAGAATTTGTCCAAAAATGCTCCCAGTAAAGCTGGGAACATATCCTGTCTTGCTAATAGGGGAGAACCCAGGTTCAGACATTTCCTCTTCCCAGTCCTGGAACAGCGTCCAGCAGAATGGCTGGCACCAGTGAGATATCCAGAAATTCCCCATTTATTCTGATTATGTGCTCTCCTCTCCAAGGCACATGAAAGAAGCGAAGAAAAAAGATGGATGGTGGCACAAAAAGCAAAGCCACAAAATTTAACTTACGTAAGGGCTGAGTGAAGATTTTTTGACTTAGAGAAATGATCCATTCATCCCAAAGGCTATCCAAGAGCCTTTCCATCCATCCGAAGGATAACGACAGTTAAGCTAAAAGCTGTGCACTACAGAAGCAGCTGAGCTGGGGATTGTACTGGGGAGGCACAAATATGCTTGCCTGCTCATGCTTCAGCATGCCAACAATGGGCATGATGAGGCCTTTTTTATTCTGCTAGTGGAAGGTGTTTGATGGCATAGTCTTGAAAACTTGTTCCCCATCTCAGCTGCCAAGGTGAGAGCACTGCAGTCATGAGTGGGAAGGTATGCTGCTTCTGGGAGCTAGCAAGAACAAGCAGAGCATCCCTCCTCCACAGCCAGGCTCAACGAGGAAGGACAGGACGCAGCTCTACAGCCAACCTCTTGCATGTCCCCTCACCTCAGAATGAGCCCGCTTGTTCTACTGTTGTGTTTCCAGTCACCTGGAAATTTCAGCTCTGAATGCATAAATTAGAAGCAGCACTAACACTGCCCAAGGAGACATCAAACCTCCTCCTGTGTGCTGCACTAAGAGCTGCTGCTTAGGAACATGAAGCCGCCAGTGTAACAGTTCCCTTCACTCCCATATTCATGTTCCTGCTCTTTCCAGGGTAGATTTCAATATGACATTGCAGAGATCCCACGCACACTTGGCTTCCTGGTGGTTACTGAAGGGCTCTGCTAGGTGCTGCAGGTAAATCGGATTTCTCCGACTCTGCAGCAGGACTACCATGGAGCCAGGGTCTAGTTTGGTTCTCAGAGTCTCTGGAATATCTAGGCCTCCCTTTGAGTGCTTCACATAGTTGCAGGAATATCTAGAGTAAGAGAGACTCCTGCCCACCTCCTTGGTGCAGCTACCAGCTCAGCCGTACCCTCGGGCTCTCTTGAGAAGTCTCTCTAAGCTTGCTTTCCCCCACTGCTAAGTGACAGGCTCTGCTTTATCTGAAAGGGAGGAGCTCCTATCACCTCTTGGCTTTCTCCCAAGTCGGATTTGACTGTAGCTCAGGGTTTCCCCTGTCACTACCTGGAGAAGAGTGGTTGACCGTGAAGTACTGAAACTGTAGTGCATGCAAGGCGGAGAGCCTGATTCCCTCCCTGCTCTGTTTCAAATTCTCCTGTGGAGTTTCTACCCTGCAGTACATCTTTGTAGCATGGGGAGGGGGGGACATCAAATAATGTCCCACTAGTTTCAGCAGAACCTTCCTTAAGTCGAAGAATCCCTTCAGCCTAGCGAACCCAGTTCCCAGCAGGGATTTCATGCAAGACCAGTATCAGAAATACTGCTAGTGCTACTGTTTCCCATTCACTTCACCAACTGTTGAAAATCCTCCCATATGCTTGACTGGGATAGTGATGTGTTGGGGAAGGCTGAAAGCCTGGAGAACCCGAGACCCCTCTGGGATCACTGCCTTTCTCCAGAACCTACCGGTTTCGAATCAAAGCTAAGTAAAGCCGGACTTTGCTGTCAGGGCAAAGAGTTCAGTAGAAAAAATTCAGCAGCCTTTCAGGTTTCCATGTTAAGACATTTACTGTCTTGGTTCTGTAATGTAGCCGAGCCTGGCAATGCTCTCCTGCTTTTACTGTTGGGAAATGAAGGGCATCATTACCCTCCTCCACAGAATCCCCTTAAATTTTCTTCTGCAGTTCTGTACATGTGGGAAGAAATGGGGCAGAAGAATGATGCCTTTAAAAACGAGGGAGTGTCAGGTACCTTTCCAGCTTTCACACCAGAGTGCCCAGCTCAGCTTGTGGTCCACAGGGATTATAGTTGCTACCTTCATTCTCAACAGGATAAAACCTTCAGAAAAGCCAGATCCCAACACGCCACACTCTAGTTTGGCTAGTGCAATCATTACAGAAACTCATTTGCACCTTTATCTTCCTCTGTTTGTTTCCAGTCAGATGCATACAGGGAACAACAGGAGTCACATGAATCTAATCAGAGCCTGATGCCACATCGGAAGTCCCATCAAGCTATCTTCAGTCTGAACAAGTTTCCCACTGAAGGAAAACATCTTGTCACAGCCTGAAGAACCCCTGTGTACACTGCAGGGATTCTTAATGGGCTCAGCAGTCAGAAACCCGGTTTTACTTTAGAAAGCACAAACAAAAATCCTTTTGAGCTCTTGATGTTTTTCTGGCATTTTTTCCTAGCAACAAACCAACTACATTAAGGAATTCCAGGCAGAGAAATCTTAATTCTCCAACAACACTACAGCAGAGCCCAAATAACATCGGAGACTCTGCACATACATTTCACACTTGCTGTGCACAAGCACCAATCTGCCCAAGTGAAAGCTGCAGCAGCAGGACATTTGCAGTCCTGTTCACCATCCAGCCAGAAAAACTGAAGGGGTCCACTTCAACCCTCAGATGCTTTCAACTTGGAGAATCCAGATGACACCACCCACCCTAACCCAGGCTGCAGAACTTACCACTCTTAAATGCTCAGTCCTGTTTCTGAAATGGACTAAAAAACATGTGACCTCTGATCTGCACCTTCCCAATTTCTGCTTAAAAAGTTTTACCAAGCCTGCTGTGACTGAATTCATCACCTTTCCAGCTCGGGACTATCCTGAGCACAGACAGATGCTGCCTGCTGAGCACTAAAGGCCTCTCTTCCCCTACAGCAACAACTTAGCTGGCTGAACTCCAGCTGGCTGATGGCAGCACCTGGATGCCATCCAAAGGCACCAAGTTTTTTGCAGCTGAATATGTTTAGTCCCTCTCCTAGGGCACACTCTCCATTACACAGCTATTGTTTATGACCCCGATTATCTCCCAGAAACTGGTCCTTGCTGCACTTAATAACCAAGGCTAAGCGATCAGCTGTTAGGACTCCAGCAAACCAGTTTTGAACTTCTCTGTTGACCAAGTTCAGAATCTTTTACTGCTATTAGAAACACAGATTAATGATGCATAACAGAAATGAACTTTCCTGTGATAGGTGGGACCAGGTGAGGGTGAAAAGAATCACTCCTTTTTCCGGCAGGTATCAGCTGAGCAGGGAGGAGTTGAGCCCTCTTTTAACTCTCAGTCTCCCTGATGTCTGGGAGATGACAGCGTCTTATTCTGCAGAGTACTTTAAACTTTTCTTGGGACCTGGATCATGTGGTCAGATCTGTATGTAAAATGGGCTCATGCTGCAGAAACTGCTTTCAGGGACCTCTTTCAAACTGTAGTTCCTACTCTAGTATTTTGGATTTCCAGCAGTTAACAAGGGCAAGCTAACCTGCAAACCCCTGTAGGGTAGGAAAACAAGACCTCCCTTCAGAAAGTAAGGCTATATAGAAACAGCATGTACTGCGTAGCAACGAATCTCGGGTTTCAAGGGAACTTCTGCTTCCAGTAACAGCTGTATGGTCAGCCTTTCCCAGCCTCACAGGCTGATCTGTAAAACAGACCTTCAATACCTCAGCAGAAAATAGTCGTTTCAATTGAGAAAAAGCTAATGCCAATTCCCAATTCCCTTCCCTGGCTTTTTCCTGTCTTTTGAACACTAATGGGAGACCATCTCCCATTGTGAAAGGCTCATACTCACAGGCTCTCAAGGGCCACTAGGTATCTTATAGAACACAATTTTCTCAAGAGGTTCACCAACCCCTGCTGCATAAATCATAGAAGTCTGATTCTGGTGAATTACCACCATGGTCTTTGGCAGCCAGTTTGTCCCAATCCACACAGAGAAACTCCAAGAGCACCAGAAAACTAAACCCAGGCAGTGCAGCTGTGCAACCGTGGGGCTCTGGGACAGACAATGACACGGGAAGGGGATGCATGGCTAGAACAAGTGTCAAGTGTAAGGATTCCTGGTTGGTTATGCACAACATTAGGAGTTTGTGCCTGCAAACAACTTCGGGTGCAGTGAGCTCACAGTCTGAATTTCAGAGTGTGACTTGTCTTCTGCTGCCACGCATATGCAGGGAACAGGAGAAGGAACAGGGCATTGCTTACTGAAAGGTCTTCTGCAGCCAACCTCTTCTGCTCAGATGCCTGCCCCTCCAGCTCCCTTCTGGAGGAGACAGCCCTGGGACAGCTGACGTTCGGGATCCCCCTCCTCAAAATCTGCCTTATGCTGTCCAAAAGGCATATATTCTCCTACCACTCCATGAATCAGCTAGGAAAACGCAGACAAGGAAGGAAACCTGGTGGAACAAAAAAGGGCACCTTTCCCCATCTGATCAACTGCTGGTTGATAGAGGACCACAAGTATCTGTCATTGTGAGCGACAGCTGGGAGAGGATGGATGCCTCTGTGCTGTCAGCAGATGGTGAAGGAAGATTCAGTGATAGTTAGAGGAAGTAACAGAATTTCTGTTGGTGTGAAGAGGGTGCAAGAATCATTCTGCACTGATGGAACTGCAAAGAGTGGAACGTTTCCTCAAAAGTTTGCTAGCGCTTTTTCTGTCCTGCCCAGTCTATTCCCAGCCACAACTCCCGCAAACACGGTGACACTTTCTAATGAAAGTGGAGCACTATTTATTGTGTGTGGCTGCCATCAACAGAGAGGCTCTATCAGCAGACACGCCAGCACCCAGCTGCCCCACAGAGGCACCTGAAGTGCATCTGCAACAAGCATAAACAAATGCTTGTAAGAGGCCGTACCTGTAAGTCAACAGCCACCAGCTGGCCATCACGTAACACTTGCAGGGAGCCTGTGGGCCTGAGTGATCTGGAGGGGAGCTGAGCAGCTCTGTAGCCCTCGGTTGCTGTCCTCCACCAAGGCTTGGCAAGAGCAATGTGGCCACCA
>NW_010405323.1:468-4015 GCF_000710305.1 Buceros rhinoceros silvestris | reverse complement strand
TTTCATTCCTTATGCACGCATTTACTTATTCATGTATTTTGAAGAGAAGCACTATCAGCCATAATTGGATCCATTACCGGGTTATTAGAGCTCTCAGTCACTGCCTCTGCACCCTCGCGCTGTGCAAGAACAAACAGGGCACAGGCACGGCCAGTGGCAGGGGCCTTACAAATTAGTGAGGTTGTTGCTATAGCAACTAAAGCAAAATTTCTGGCAGGGACTGCGAAGTGTGGGGAACTGTAAACGTCTTCATTTGTGGAAAACATTGGTCATGTCTCTGAAACGGAGGTAGAGGAAAGACAGAAAGAAGGGCTCTTTTCAGAGACTGCTACAGCAAGAGCCAAAAATGGTCTGCTTGCAAATTTATCCTTCTGACAAGATCTGACGACGGTTGGACTCTGCATACCAGAGCTTCCCAGAAGCCAGTGCATCCAGACAGAGCTGGTGTGTATGGAGGAGCACTTGCACGTATTCAGTGCAGCTGGTCATGATCGCCAGCAAAGCAACTGAACCACCGCACAGAGACAGGCAATGCTGGAGTCCACTAGCTTCTACCTTCAGCCGTCTCCTCTCTGCCCCACAACCTATCGAGGGTCTCCACAGAAAAGGAAGCTCATCTGGAAATTAACTTCCACTGAAACGACAGATTCTGGAATACCAATCTTTCCACCCATAAACAGCAGGAAATGGAAAAGCAGTGTTAGGACTGGAAATACTGAAATTTGGCTAGAAAGACCTCACAAAAACCCCTAAGTTTGAAGATACTTAGTTCTCCCTAAGCGGTCAGGATAGCACTAAACACCTGGATGAAATGTCGTATGTCCTGATAAACTTCAGGTCTCCACTACTTTAACATCTCAACACAGGTTGCAAACTTTCAGGATCAGCATCTTAAGTTCACGTTTAATTACAAGGCAGAGCCTGCAAAAGCAGAAGTGGTGTTGATTTAATAGTGATTGATGTAAGGTTGTTTCGGCTAAACAGCTGTGTTGTGCCACCTATTTAATCTTCTGGGAGATCCCCCAGTTAATGTCTGAGCCTGCTTAGCTAGGAAAGTCCGGTACCTCTTGTCCCCCGCCTTTCCTGCTCAAGGATCGTGGTTGATCACTCTGTTACTTATGAAGCTATTTATTTTGGAAACTCAGAATGGTACAGATGCTTCCTGAGACTCCAAATTCTCTCCAGTTTAGTACATAGGTTGGAGCTACCAAATGAGTACTTTGCAAAAACATCCACGAGTGAGAGCCGATGCTGCCAGCAGAAAAACTGCCTACTGAGAGCCATCATATAGGCAAAACAATTGACGAGAATTTGTTTTTCTCCGGAGTTAGCAGTTAACAATGACGACTTCACTGCAAGTTAGACTTGATCGGTGGGACGGATTTCTACTGCGAAAGGAGGAGGAGCAGAAATGGGAGGACAAGGATATGGGTCTGGAGCTGGATCAGCAAAGGAGAGCCACATCCAAGCAGTCCCACTGTAATGCCACTGCTCTCCTCTTCTCTGACCCATGGAGACTCACGGCTTCCTGACCCTGGTCCTCACAGCTCACGTGACTTCACTGCATTAATGACTTCAGTGAGAATTTTCTGAGCTGACTGACAGCACCCTGGTAAAAAGCCTACCCAGGAGCTATGAAACTGCACCATTGCTAAAGGGGAGCTTAATGCAAGGCAAGAAAGAGGCACTAGCTGTGTGCATGGGACGTTTTTGTATAGACACCCCAGGTCTGCTCTACGCAGCGTTAAGGATCATGGTGAGTCTCGGCGGTCAAGGAAAGAAATGAGTACTCGCAAAGCTCAATAAAGTTTATGCTTACAAAACACCTCTAATCATCCTGTTAATCAAAGCAAAACTCCTTCAGTTTTACAAATCTGGCCAGCAAAGGGCTGCAAATTCACAGCTCAGTCACTTATGCACCAACTGCCCTCCAAGCTAGAAAGTCAAGAACAGGGAGCTTTGAAAAGCTTTGAAATTTTACTCCATTTCACCTCCTTACAAACTTCCACCTTCATTCTTAGCCTACACCACTTACATAGGGACTTACGAGGACAGGTAAGGCATTACCTGTCTGCAGCTTTTAAAATCTTGAATCTGTAGTATACGAATGTTGTTTGAGTAGATTAAAATCTTCTGTTGGCATAGAATTCACCTAAATCCATGCTTCTGTCAGCTACTGAGGTGTATGGCATATATCAAAACCTTACATATTTTATTCTGGTCAACGGAGTTCATGGTGTGGTTACTTCTAGTGAACCACAGAATTTTCTTCACTGCAAACTACCTCTCTGAAAGCAGCTTGCTACTTTGAGACACTTTGGTTTAAACGCCACAGACTTTGGTTTAAATGCTACGGTAAGGGAAAAAAAATCAGTCTATCAAACAAGAGAAAGGTAGACCACACATAAATAATTTCTCAATTTCCAGAGTCACTGATGCAGTGAAGATATATGGTGCTTGAGAACAAGCTTGTCACCGCCTTTGGGTGGTGAAACATCTGCAGCATTTAAGGTCGGCTAGGAAATCTTCACTGTGCACGCATTACGATTTTAGCCCTGATGTCAGAGCTGGTAACACCTGCACCTGAGCATTTCCAAACTTTCAGGCAGTCCTAGGCCTTGGGAGAACAGACTGCTCTCATAAATTAGGACGCTATCATAGTTGATTATGTAAATACAAGTTTTAGTTTAAATTCACAATTTTGATGGGCTGGCCATTTACTTAGGAACACTTTTTAGTTAGGAAGAATTACGTAGCAGAAATTATTGTAAAGAGCACAAGCTACATATATGATGTCTCTGACTCTGAGATATCAAATATGGAGACTGCTTTTTTCAAGCTGATTTTTCCCCCTATACGAATATAAAACCGCAGGATAATCATATTCACTCCTCCACTGTCAGGTGAGGTAGTGGAGGTGCTGCAACGTACTACAGCTAAGCACATTACTTAATTCTCATATAAATAACCAAGTCCCATCTTAGAAATTAGATTATTTCCCCTAGTAGTCTTACTTTGATATCCAAAATCTTACTGGTCTTTTGCTTAGAAACTTAATTTGCAGCCTAAATTTATTCATGGGCCATTTATACCCATTTCATCTAGTGCCAATATTGTCTTTTAGTTTAAATTGCTCTGCTCCCTCCCTGGTGTTTACTTCTCTGATGTATATAGAGAGCATTTGTATCTCCTCTCAGCTTCTATTTTCCTAGATTAAACAAGCTATACATTTCTAGTGCTCACGTATACACCGGATTCGCCGCTGCACCCCCATTCCAGAAGCCTTTCTCTGTCTACATGCCAGTCTCCTGTCAGGGTTTTTGCACATGGGTGTTCGGCAGCGTGCAGAGAATTGACAAAGCTACGAAGTTACTCCCTTCTCCATAAAGGGGCACCTTTCCGTATACAACCTAGGACTGCACTTGGTTTTCAGTATACTGACTGGGTACAGTACATTCTTTCATGACCTAACGCACTCTAACCCTTCTTTTCCCTCAACCCCCTAATGAGCTCTCAGCTTACACCAGACAGTCTTGTTATCAGGCCT
>NW_010405323.1:0-316 GCF_000710305.1 Buceros rhinoceros silvestris | reverse complement strand
GTTTTTTTTTTTTTTTTTTTTTTGGTACTGTTAGAAATTGCTACTTTTCTATTATTTTCTTCATTGGTCACCAATTTTTGCTGTACGATACTGTCGTGGTTTAGGCCCAGCCACCAGCTAAGCCCACCATGTGGCCACTTGCTTACTCCCCCCCCGCAGTGGGAAGGGAAAGGGAACCAGGAGAAAAAGGTAAAACTCCCTGGGCTGAGATAGGAGAGTTTAACAGAACACTACAAAGAGAGAAGAAACAACAGTAATAATGAAATGATATATAAATAGAATACAATAATACATATAATACATATATAATGAATAT
>NW_010405322.1:7378-7580 GCF_000710305.1 Buceros rhinoceros silvestris | reverse complement strand
TGTGAAGACGTGGCAGCGTGTGGCCAGGTCCATGAAGGGACACGGTGGGGGTCCCTGTTGGGCATGGGACACGTCGTGTCTCCAAGGGGACCCTGCCAGAGCGTGTGCGGGGACAGGGCAGCGTTCCCGTGGGGATGGGGTCACGCCAGGGTCCCCGCGGGTCCGGGTGGTCCGTGGGCACCGCGCTGGGGGCCAGGCTGGG
>NW_010405322.1:3199-7077 GCF_000710305.1 Buceros rhinoceros silvestris | reverse complement strand
CTGGCACTGGGCAGAGGAGGAGGAGGAGGAGGGCAGCCTCCGCTTTAACCCGCCAGCTGCCGGAGCGAAGCGTGGCCACACCAGCCTGCTTTTGTTCGCTTTCTGGTTTTGTTGTCACACGTTCAGCCCGAAATAGCAAAAACCCCTAACAGGAAGCTTCCCCTAGCCCGAGCCCTCTGGCTCGTCCCTCCCTTCGGCAGGTTTCATGACTCAGCAGCCCAGATGGAGCCATCCCTCACAGCCCTCAGCTCCGAATCTGTTTATTGCTCCAGAGGCTGTTTTTCCAAGAGCCTCGCTGCTTTTTAACAGCCAGCGCTCTTCCTTAAAACCCTGCCTCTCCCGCGAAGGCTCTCGTCACACTCCGCGCGGAGGTGGGCGAGGAACAAAAATAGACAAATTAAGAAAAACCTCAAAAGGCCAAAAAATGAAAATGTGAGGAGTTCGGCTCTGCAGGCTCTGCTTTGCCCCCACGTTGCATCAGCTCTGCTCTTCCTCTGCTGCCTTCCTCGGAGCTGAACTGTCTCGGGGGCAGAGGCCAGCGCCTGGCTGATCTCAGGTCTGCCCAGAGGCAGCTGAACCTCCTGGGGTGTCTGCTCGGCAGCTGGGGTTGAGGGACTGTGTCCTCGGCTCAGGGCTTGGAGCCCTTGCGGTGCAGACCTGGGGCCACAGGCAGCGCAGGGAACGATGGTGATGGGTTTTGAGGTGGCAGCCTCAGCAACCCGCCAGGTTCCCTCCGTAAGTGTCTGCACCCCTCGTTTCCTCTCTGTTTGACCATCACTAAGTGAGCAAAAGGCTCTCGCACAGCCCTGGGCTGCTTGTCCCAGGCAGTTCTTAACTACTCGCACAACAGTGGACGGATGCTTTTAATGCTGGTGTAACTTGTGCTTTTAACCTTCACCCTGCCAGGAGATTCATGTGTCTTTAGCGTGGGGTCGGGGATGCAAAGAGAGAAGCTTGGGAGATGCTGGATTCAAGGACGCAGCAAGTGCAGCAGATACGAGAGCTTGAAGGAAATCTCAGCTTCTTCCTGCCCTCAGCCCTGGCAAAGTGTTCGCTTGTGGGCGGCTGGGAGCAAGAGCGGGGAAAGGAGAAACTGAGGGCACGCAGTGGGTGCTGCCGAAAGGCCGGTGTCCTCCACCCCTCCTGCAGAGAGCCATTGCGGCCAGAACAGATGCACGGAGGGACGGGTGGGAATGAGGAGCTTGGCTCTTGAGCACAGGGGAGGTGTCGGGCAGCAAGTGCTTTCTCGGATGCCTGCTCACCCTCTGCATTGGTGGGGGGGACAGCAGTGCCTCTGTGGGACCCCCTGCCCCAGGGGGAGGGCAGCCCACGCTCCCATCGGGTACTGCCCAGGTTATGTGGGCAGCAGCAGCTCCTCCTGTAAGGCAGTGGACATCTTTCCCCTGCCCATTCCCATAGGATTCTTCATCTCTTGGAATAGAGATTAAGACTGTGTCGGGGCAAAGCTGCCTGGAGCAGGACCAGCCCATCTCAGTTACCCCCCACGGTGCGTTCGGGGCAGATCCGCTCTGGCCGTGCCCGGTGTGCCGGGGTGAGCACGGCAAGGTGCGGTCCTGGGCACCTTCCCACAGGGTGGGTCTGGCCAGCAGTCCATTAGCTGGTTATTAGGGCTATTAGCTTAATCACCGGGGTGTTTTCCTGCCACCCTCTGTGATCAGCGTGTGAGGGTCACGGAGGGCACTGAGTGGGGAGCAGATGGCTGCGGCCGTGGCACCCGTGTGCAGGGATCTGCCGCCATCCATCCATCCTCTCCAGTTTCCATGGCTACGCCAGAGTTTACTCTTCCTCGCCTTCGGCTGCCTGCACGGGCATGATGCAAAAAAAGGTCCCTGTGGGATGCAAAAAGCCCAGGGATGTGGGACCTCCTGGTTTTTTCATCCCAGGGTGGTCAAAGCATGGAGCAACAGGCACTGACCGTCCCGGCGGCACTCTCGTACCGGCTGAATGGCACCTTTGAGGTGTTGGGATAGCTGTGGCAGGGATTTGGGGTGATACCTTCTCCTCCTGACGGCAGCAGGGACCCGGGGGAGGCAGCAAGTGACCTTCTGGGGATAAATCCAGCTGCAGAGCCATCGGCCGCCTCTCAGTCGATGCGAGGTGACAGCGCGGAGCAGAGATCCCTGAGCAGGCACTCAGGCTATTGCTTGTTAATGGGGGAAAACAAAACCTGAGCTTTAGGTCAGCGTGTGCGATTTAAGTGACCGAATGTGGGTCACCGGAGGCCTCTCTGGGGAGGCAGGGGCATGTCACAGCTCGGCAGGAGTTTTGTTTGCTTTCCAGTGACACAAGATGTGGAGAGGGGTAGCACATCCCAACCACGGCCGAGTTCGCTGCGGAAGGGGGAGATTCCAGCTTAGGGGCTCCTGGGACGTGGCCGGGGCGCGGTCGGCTGCGAGGGTGCGTGCCCGTTTCCAAATCCATGGGGTGCTCTGATTCACGGGGCTCGTGGGTGAAGCGGGAAGCGTTTCCGTAGCCCAGGTGTGTTACACCCGGTCGTGTTGTGCTGCGGGGAGCCACGTGTGCCAGAGGCTTAGTCACGGCCGGGGCAATCCTCGTGCCGCAGCCCGGGCATCGCTGCCCGTGCCCGGCTGGGGTGTGTGGAGGAAAGCAGCACCCCCAAGGGCAGTTTCCCTCTACTGTCCCACCTGATGGGCTGTAGGTGACCGTGGGCTCTCCAGGGCCACGGGGAGCAGCTCCACTACGTGTTTGCTGCATCGAGGGGTCCCCTCGTTGTATTGACCGGCCCCTCATTTGGCAGCAGGGGAGCAGAGATGGTGTGTTGCGCAGGGTCCCCATGGTACAGGCTGTGTTTTGGCAGCCTCCTGGGCGAGGTGCTGGGGGCAGTGGGGTGCCAGGGTGCTGTTGGGTCTCTGGAGGATGGGGTGAGCTTCACCCGGGCTCTTGCTGTGTCACAAGGCTCTCCAGCCGCGTGAGCTGTGAGCCACCGCGTGTGTGCTGCCAGCCCGGCTGCCGGGCGATGCTCTGCGTCCTTCCCCAAGCCCTATCCCCACGCCCTGGGGAAAGGCTCAGTGGCCAGGCGAGGAACTGAGGGCTGATGCACTGACATGGCCTGGCAGCTCAGCCTTCCTGGAGGCGCTTGCCGCTCCTTGAACCTCTCCCGCTCCTGCTCCCTCATTCCCCATCCCGGCCCATGTGTCACTACCTGCCTGCCAGGGTCTCTGCCCCGTCGCAGGGACCTCAGGCCTCTCCTGGAAGCCCAGCCCGCAGGGGTGCTCCACGCTTGCCTTTAATGGGCAGAGTTGGGGAGCGCTGGCACCTGCAGATGCTGGTTCATGGAACACTGACTTTCCAGACAGGCTTTGCAAAAGAAATGAGATGTTAGTGATTGTGCAGTAAGCCCCAGGGATGCCAAGTCACTTTCCCAGTGCAAAAAGTGATCCTTGTGATGGAGTAGGTGCTGCCTAAGCTCCCATACCAGAGAGGCCCAACACCTTGCGTGCTCTGAACTTGTGCTTGACCCCGTGTCTGTGTTTCTCGTGCTCTTTCCTCCTCCGTTGTTGTCGGTTGGGTTCCCACACGCTGACCCGGTGCTGCCATGGTGTGCCAGCACAGGGCTGGGCGCGGTGGCCTGGCCTGTGGTTCCCCTGCGGAAGCATGGTCAGCTCACCGAGGCTGTGATCTGGGGCATCAGGAAGCCGTAGCACAATGTAGAGCCAGAGATAAGAGATCAATCGTAAGTTCAGGACGGGATGGAGATTATAGCTGTTCACAGTGTGAGGCTGCTCTTGCACCCTCCGTGGCTCCAGTCAAGGAGAATGGGGTGGACACGCGTTTGCTTTCCCTGGGTCGCTGCACACGCTCTCTCCACGCTCGCTCGCTAATAAAGCCGTGCGGGT
>NW_010405322.1:2149-3039 GCF_000710305.1 Buceros rhinoceros silvestris | reverse complement strand
GAGGAGATCGCTATGGGGCATCACGCAGTGGCTTGGACTTTTCCCTTTCTCGTGTGGCACCGGCCAGGAGGGCGGCTCTGGTGTTTCGTTAACCGCGGCTGAAAGCTGCTGCTCCAGCGCCATGGTGTTTGTCTCCAGAAGGAGCTGGTTTAGGTTTCACCAGCCCCACCTGACTGGAATTCAAGTAGGGCTTCTTGTGCCGGCGTTATCGGCGTTATCTGCTCCGCTGCAGCGGGGAGCGGGGCAGCCCCCGGGATCTGCTCCCGGCAGCCCCCACCTCCCCGGGCTGAGTCACCAGCGGGCGAGTGCGTGTGCTGCTGCTGTGACGGCAGCTGCGAGTCCCAGAAACACCCCGGTGCTGATGCTCTTAATGACAGGCGAGTAACACAGCCCCAAAGAAGAGTCATGCCGAGCCATGGCTGTTGGCGGTGACTAAGACTGTGCTGGGATGGAGCAGTGACAGCCTCCTGCATCGCCCCAGTCCTAGTGTAATTAATTCTGCAGGTACCCGTATCGGCACATTAACCCACGCTGGCTGCCTTCCCGCCTGTCCCCAGCCTTGTTCCATATTTAATCTTTCATGTTCACCTGAGTCTCTAATTAAGCCAACCGCAGTCCTTAGCTGAGAGCCCGCAGTGTGCTGACGGGGTCTGGCATTCCGGAGCACTGGGTATGCGAGACCCACGCAGCAGCCCGCCGGGAACAACCCCCAGATGATGATTTTCCCTTTGTTTTCTCTCTTTTTCCTCCCCCCCCACCCCCGCCTTGAACTAATACTGGTCCCAAAGCAGGGTCTAGAGGGAGGGAAAGGTGCTTTTACCGGGTTTCCTTTCACTGGCAAGCTCGTGGCTGGTTGAGGCAGGACAGCATGGAAAGCCTGTTGGGTGCTT
>NW_010405322.1:1471-2018 GCF_000710305.1 Buceros rhinoceros silvestris | reverse complement strand
CCCCCCTGTGCAGGTGCAGGAGCAGCCTCCGTCCTGCTCCTGACGTCCCGCCTGGCTGCCTTCCTATTCCAGCATCCCGGTTAAAAATAAACCCACACGCCGAGGCAGTGAATGGGGTTCTGATTTCCCTCCCTTGCTGCACGGGTCTGGGCGATGGGGAGAGATGCGGTTGTAAATAGAACAGCATATCCATGGCAACCCCAACTTTTCATTATTGTTAATTACTTGCGCAGTGCCAGAGCCGCGCATGGCGCTTCCCGGCGCAGATAAAGATAGATCCCCCCTTTCAAAGCCGCTCCGAATGACAGCGAGGCGACGGCGAGCTCCTGGGAGGCTGGAGCCAGGTCTGGCAGGCAGCGATGGAGACATTTTGTGAGGAGTCAGAGAGGAGCTGGGATTTCAAGGCGGAGGGACTGGTGAGGCAGCCAGAAGCTCCGGGGCAGCTTTTCTCCCCAAAACCACCTTCCCTGAGCGTGGGGAAACGGTTCAGAGGGTCCATGGCAGCCCGCAGGCGGCTGGGAGGAGGGGACTGCAGTGATGGGGAGAG
>NW_010405322.1:0-1400 GCF_000710305.1 Buceros rhinoceros silvestris | reverse complement strand
CAGAGGGGCCATGGCAGCCCGCAGGCGGCTGGGAGGAGGGGACTGCAGGGATGGGGAGAGGGGCTGTTCTACGCCCCAGCCGTTTCTCTCCCCTCTGGTTAATGGTGATCGAGAGAGCGTGGAGGGGAGGAAGGGCCAGCAGCATCTGTCACCTAAGGGGCAGGATGATCTTGAGCCCTGTTCCTCGGCGCTTGCTTCCGAGTGGAGGAGCTCAGCCTCAGCCAGCACCATTTGGGTGGGTTTTGCTTGTCCGTTGGCTTTTATTTTATTGGGAGTGGTTTGAAAGCTCTTGAGTGAAGCGTTCCCTGCTCTGCCTCCCCCCATGAGCTGGTTTGGCCCCAGTCAGAGGTACAAGCACTTAGATTTGTACCCAAAATCCTGCTGTCAGTGTGTCTCTAGTGACTGATCACTCACCCCTCCTCGGACCGTGGGTTTGAGCAGCTGGTCGTGCCTTGGAGGGCTCTGTGTGGCCATGACCGTGGCCAGCCCCCATGTGCCTCCCCCAGCTCCTGGTGTCCCTCTCACCCCAAGCCTAGTGCAGGCACAGACAGAGCTTTTTAACCCAACCACCTCTTCCTGATGTGACTTTCCTGGCCTTTCTGCAGCACGTTGTGTTAGAGCCTGGCAGTCAATGGTAGCAGGAGCAGCAGAGGTGCTGGCCATGGCACAGGAGGGCTGGAAGTCGGTTACCTTCCCTGCCTGGGAGATGCTCTGTGAAAGGGGAAAACCCTGTTGGTTTTGTAGCTGAGACATCCCAGCCCTGCTTCCACACTGCCTTGGGCTCTTACATACCTTGGGAAAGAGAAGTCTCTTTCCCGGTTCCCCTCCAGGCCAGTTAAAGGATCGCAGTTCTCTCCGTTTCAGGGATCTCTTCTCCCCAAATTGTTTAGCGCTGCCCAAAGGACAGGCAACAGCTCGGACTGGGGTTGGTCTGTGTTTGGACAAAGCGGGTCACCATCACAGTCCTGTTTGGGTCCCTCTGGGGCAAAGGAACATCAGGGGAGTTTGCTGGGGGGGATGTTTCTGGCCTCGGGATGGTCACAGTGGTATAAGTGTATTTGGCTCACCTGCTTTTTTTACAAGTCACGGTGTAGGAGCTTGGGCAAGGGGAAAGGCAGTTTGGGTGTTTGATGATACAAGACAACTGGGAAAAACATTCCCAAGCATCTACATTTACTTTGTCCCTTCTCTTGGCATTTCCAGTCAATACAGTCTCACTTTCTACAGACATCTTCAATGTGCAGCTTTTCTTTAACCCGTAATATTTTCTAGGTAATTTAGTGGTCATGTTCTTACAGCCGCGGCTGTGCGCTTCCCTCTCCTCTCTCACGGCAAGAAGCTGATGGATATAGATACAGGCAGCTGTGTGACCTTTACAGACTCACTCGGAGTCCAGGAAC
>NW_010405321.1:34042-61153 GCF_000710305.1 Buceros rhinoceros silvestris | reverse complement strand
ACCCACCTTTTCTGCCCCCTCTGCCGGGGTGCTGCACCCGCAGCAGCCCCATCCCGCTCGCAGGGCGCCGGGGACACACACGGGCTTCAGGGACAAGCGGCTCATTTATTTTATTATTGTTTTCATTGTCATTGTCGTTATTTCTAACCAAACGACGAAAGGGGGGAGGGGGGTGGAGGTGGAAGCGGTGGTTGAGGGGGCACAGAGCCCCCCAGCATCTCGGGGGCCGTGGTGTAAAGGGAAAAATAAAATAAGAGAGAAATCAGATGGTTGGCACACAGGCAGCTCTCGCTTGCTCTCTCTTTCTCTTTCTATTTATTTTCCTCTCTGTTGCTGAAACATATTGAAGGGGGAGAAAAAGGAAACATTAAGATCAACTGTGAGCCTTGCCGACGGTTTAACGATTTCAAATGAGCTCTGACTCTGGTGAAAATCTGACAATTACCCATCAGGATGGCAGATGATGGTTAAAATTACCAGAAATCAATATTCTCACCGGGTGTCCCAGCCTGATAAGAGAGACCAAGACAATGTTGACTATTAAAGTCGACAGCTTGAGATATTACACTATTAGTTATGCTATTTTTAATAATCTATAATATTTGGGCTATAATTAATTAATTATACGGGTCAGATAATATCTGGGGCTGGAATGAGGTCTGAAGGGTCTATTAAGGTTGGTAATGAGAAAGGAGAAATCTAATCTAAGGACGAGGAGCCGTGAAGGAACAAATATACAACAGACTTCAGATAGAGCGAGAGGGAAGGAGAAGGGCTATGGCAGACTCAGTGCACACACCTCTGCTCTTCTCATCGCCCAGGCAGAGGGGCTGCCCACCATAGCATCTCCCCCACCCCCTTCATGCGGGTGCCCATGGCTTGTGGCAGGGGCCTGGCTCTCACTGAGATGCTATGGTCCCTGTGATGCTAGCGAAGGAAAAAAGATTTGGATCTGTATTAAGGAATTAATGCTAAAAAAAAGGAAAAAAAATCCCAGAGACCCTAGTAAGTCACCTGTGTCTGTCCTCCTCCAACCCCAGCAACAAATTTCCCGTATTACTGGGATGTGAGGAGTCTTTGGACAGTCCACAAGTTCAACCCTCACTGCAAAATACTGCGGAGTCCCTCTTCGTAGGTACAACATCTTGACATCAGCTGTGGCATCTGAGCAGCCTTTGTGGTGGCCCGGGTTGCAGCTGCTGAAGATCTACACCCGCATCCGTGCGCATATGGCACATGGATGTGAGCGTAAACATCACTTCCTATGAAGATGTTATACCACTTTTTGTAGATACACACATTTATATAAGGAATGTACAGACAATACACACCTGCAAGAATAAAAACTACCCGCATTGTAATGCACGTGTGTGAATACATCTATTTATCTGTCTTACACTGTTCTTGCGTGTTGCTTGTATCAGCTGCGTAAAATGGCTTTATTCCCTTCTCTGTAAATGAACTTCAAGCCAGACCCTGTGAATTATAAGCTCTCTCCTTGCTCAGCGTTGCTAACCAATATTCTAGGTGTGACACTCAGGGCTTTACCTATTTTACATCGATTATGAACATCGCTTCTTCCACCGCTACCATAATCCTTTTTCTAGGGGTGTAATATTTATCATATTAGTTCTACCCTTATTAGTTACAGGAGGGTGTGCTGAACAACATCCTTTTGTACAGAATAATGAAAATGCATTTTCTAGTTATGCTTAGATTAGCCAGGGTATTAATCCTTTCTTTTCCCATGTAACATCTTAATTTCATCATTTTCTCTAGGTTTCTCCTGGTCACACTTTTTCTCAGCACCCTGCTTATAAGACGGTCCTTGTCCAGGGCGGAAAACCAGAGAAGTATTTTAAAAATGTGCGCAATGGCAGGGACCCTTGTGGGGAACCGTTACAATTCAGTAGGATTCAGTCCTTCCCCAACTGTTCTCTGTTGCTAACTTAAACCCAAAGCAGAGTCTTGCAGAACATGCCAGCAATAGACTGAGGTCACCCTGCCCTACGTCTGCTTTGCACCCAACGTGGGTATTTCCCTCTTCTTCCCAAACCAGTGCCTGAGCAAGGCCATCAGCAAGTGATGAGGAGCTCATCGAAGGTGAACCTGAGAAGCTGCGAGATGGACACGGGAGACACAACTTCTGCTCACAGCAGCTTCTCAGGCAAGAACAATCCTATAGGCAAATGAAGGTCCTTCTCCCACCAGCCAGGGAGGAAGGGAGAAAAAGAGTTGCTTGTTCCTTCCACGTTTTCTGTAGGTAAAGGAGTAAATTCACAAGAAGATCTAACGGTTTACCCTTTGTATTTAGACAGGAGATTAACAGTTCTGTTGGGATGGGTTAGTGAAAACATCTCTGATGGTTGTGTGATTTTCAAACGCTGGCAGAGCTGGGGAAGCGTAGGGCGGTTATGGAGGGAGGTAGAACTGAGCCTCCAGGTTTTTCGGTTCAGGAGCAAAGCAGCCCCTTTAGCTTAACTGTTCAGGAGAGCAAACCCGCCGAGTTCAGTGAAGACTGCCACATCCCTACTTTGCCCATATTGATGGGCTGCTCATGTTGCCAATATCCTGCGCTACAGAAAAAGGTGCCAAGGTGTTTCTGTAGTGTTGTCCCAGGGTTTTTGAACCTGACCAGCTTCCGCTACATCCCAGACTTCTGCCCTCCACTGCAGAACTTCACTGAAGTCCCTGCAATGCTATTTGTGGAGAATTTGATTTGGAGGTGACAAAGGAGGGATGTAGTTATGAACCTTGTCAAAGATGATCTCAGATAGGTGAGCAGTGCTCCTCCACTGTGATTTTGGAATTTAAGCATTTAGAAATGAAGGGGATAGAGATATGAGACACACTGAGAATAAAAATACTATCCTTTTAGAGCTAATCTAGAGAGGGGGCAGCTCTACAAACTGGTGCCAAGCAGGCTAGCTCCATCAGCTGATTTACACCAGGAGGGGAGCTGATGTAAAACTGCCTGATGCTTTATTGCAAGACCTTGCTGGTACTGAAATCCCAGTCTTGTCAGAACTGAGAAACTTCCTGCATATTCAGGTGAGTGTACTGAAGGCATGCACAGGGTGCTTTTGTACCGGGTTGGAGTGTTTTCAGGCATGCCTGGCAGGCAGCTCCTCCTCTCCGTAACACTGTGGTCCCAGCTGAGCTGTGGTAACTCACTATTCAGTTCCAGACTGGGGAGGAGGGAAGGTAATTTTTTTGGCTGCCTTAAGTGCAGATTGAAAGCATGTCCTCCTGTTCATAGCCGAACCAAGTGGCTATAGTGGAGCATTTTGCAACTGTTTCCTGTGCACTTAAAATAGATGCAAAAAACTGCATCAGGCAAGAAGCAACCGAAATGCTGTCTGTCTGTCTGCCTCTGTGCTAGGGAGAAACGTTTCTTAATTTAGGCATTTGAAAGCCAAATCCAGGCTAGGACTGGATTTCAGCTGTATGTTCAACATGCAAATTGCGACCTGAACCCTCAGCCAGGCACCTTGGCTTCTGAATCAGCCTGATTTATAATTTCTGAATTATTTAAATTAACAACTGGAATATTCATCAAGCAGATGGTCTGATTGCTGCGAAAGATTCAGGCCGATGCATGTCTGGAGCAAATCTATGGGGCACTTGACACGCGATCATTGCAGATCATTCTGCAGGGTGGGTGGAAAGCTTGTGAACGTCATCAGCCAGGAATCTCAAATGTGAAGGAAATCTTCCTGAAGAGTGGTGAGTCAGTGGCCGATAACACCGCCAGTTTGGAAGAGCATGGGTTTTGGTATCGCAAACATCAGTTTGTGAAGGTCAGGGGAAACTAAGGAAAAGGTTTGCAGACGAGATATAAAAGTAACTGAGCTTAAAGTCCAAAGAAGCAACGAATTCTGTCCTGTCCCTACACATTAAAAGGTAGTTAAAAGCATATTATTGATACCCAGAACATCAAAAACAAGTGTAACAGTGGCAGCTACAGAAATACCAAACAAAGCTACTTCCTCAGCTATTTCTAAATGAAGAGTACTGGACGTCACTTCGAAAACCGTACCATTCTGTAGACAAACGATGTCGTTCTCTACCAAGCGGGGCTGTGTGTCAAACCTGCAGCCCATAGTCAAGCTTAACATCTGTTCCTGGGAAACAGCTTTTACTCGTGTATTGTTATCACTGGCTGACGGGAATTTAAGAACAGCTGTATATATAATGTTGCCTTGATAAGCATATCATAAATTGAAGGTGGAGAAGTCATGAGCAGATAGAACCATTGTTACAGACAAACTTACATTTCTCATAAATATCATGACTCCCGTTTTTCAGGCTATTGAAACAACTGCAGTCTGTACCTGTGGTTGGACCAGGAATGGCAACAAAACTCTGAGCTGCCAGATTCTAGCTGTTATTTCTGATGACGAACTTTACTTGAAAACTAGATCAGAATGGTTATGAAACATAGATGGGGGTGGGAAAGATTTCCCGAATCACAAGTTTCATCCTTAAATTCTGCTGTCCAGAAGTTAACTGTCCACTCTGTGTAGGTTGTCTCAGCTGGCACCTTGGATATCTCCTAGAAGGAAGGGTTTCCAGGGGGCGTTTCACTTCAGCGGGTTTGGATGCCTTTGGATCAAAGGCACACAGAAAAGTCATGGAGGTGGTAACAAGCACTATCCTTCCTGCCTTTTTGGGCAGAGAAACCAGTCTCTGGTCCTGGTTGCAACTCTGCTGTAACACAGAAACGCATAGAACCATTTCCCAAGTGTTTTGGGAGACTGAGTGAATGGCAGGAGCCTTGCTGGAGTTCGTGGTTTTGACGTTTTCTCTTTGCCTTAAACCTGCTCTTACTTCCAAACTGCAGTCCTGAGCTGATGGGTTTCTATCAGATACGTGTGCCTCCTGGTTCATCCATCAGCTGAGTCCTGTGCCCTGATTCTAAGCCTCATTGAAGCTGAGGGGAATCTTGGTGTTAGTGGACACCAGCTCAGTCCCAAAGACTGTCTATGCCACGTCTTCATCTCATTTTTAAGAGAATCAATAGTTTTAAAGCTGATGACACATATATCTTTATTAGAGTGACCCATTTATCAGTAGAGGTTCACTTCGTACCCCCTTGGGTTGCCCAACACAATCTATTTGACTGATGTCAGGTCTGGTTTTTTGCATGATCATTCTTCCAGCAGTCAATACTGAGGTTTTTTAAGGTATTGACCAGACAGCTATTGGATGAGGCAGGGCCACATGACCTACTGACCTAAAATACTGTAGCAAAAGTGGTGAAGATATGAAATCAATGACTTTATTGAAAGAAATATCTGAGGTGACACTTTCTGCAGAAGGATTAAATGAAGAGGTTTGTTGTGGAAGTGGGTCACATTCTACATGTTTGATTCGTGTAAGAACCCAGGTGGTTTAAGGGAATTCGCATGTGAGCGAGAGAAGCAGGGGAGCAACATTTGGTCTGCTGTCAGAGCGTGCTGAGCTCAACAAGGCTGTGCAGTCCACCCGAGGGGCATGTACAGAGGACCAGGGTCTATCTGCTGAAGTGACTGCAGAGGTCAGAGATCCAAAGCCCTGCTTCTCCGCTGGTCCGTGGATGGTGGAGTTATCCTCTCTGCTGAGGGGCTGCCACCGTACGCTCACAGTGGCTGGGGGATCTGAGGAGCATTGGCTGCTCTGGGTTGACTTTCGAGGCAAAGCGTTCATCATCTGTTCTCACCGCTGACTTCAGGGGGGTCGTGGGTGCTCAGTGACATGCAGGTTCTGGGCGCCCCCAGGTGATTAGGTGTACACAAATGTACTTGGTATGCACACACACTGGTCTGTCATGTGAAACTGTCTGCACGGCCAACAAGGGTGGAGAAACAGTGGTAAACCCTTATCAGAGATCACAGGACCGCTTTTGTGGGGACAGACCTTTGTGGTCATTGAGTCCGAACATTATCCCACGTGCAGGCACACACTAGATTTATTTCATTAGTGTGTCAGGTTTCATGGGTGTCTTAAACTATCTAGCACAGCCTCGCCATCATTAACCCCTGCGCAGCAATTACGGCATTTCCACAGTTCTGCTTTTCGTTCTTAGCTGTTTTTTCCTTAATGCCTGAGCAAAACCTTAGCCCTTGAGTGAATCGAAGCATCTCCCAAAGCAGAAAATATTGTCATCGGCACCAGTTAATATATAAAGTCTTGCCACCATTTCACTGTGGAACACAAGAAATGGAATCTAATGAAATAAGTTATTTTACTTTCTCAAAAAATTACATTTTTGTTTGATTGTGAAACAAAGAGGAAAGAAAGAGTGAAGAAAAGCTCAATAAACAGCCATTTTACTGCCGTTGCTGGAAATAAAATAAAGGTAAGGGAGACTTGGCCACTGCTTTATTGTAGCTGTGAATTCACTTCTTTCGTTTAAGTGTCTGTCACATTAGTGGAAAAATACCGATCACTCCAAAGTGTGTACCCTGGCAATGACTATGCCCGTTTTTCATTTTAAATAACTTTCAGCTCTTCTTTCCTCTCTGGAGGTGGAGGTGACAGACCATTGGTTGGTGTGCAAAGTGATAACAGCATCTTTCTGTGGGCTCTGGGTCAGAATTTGGCACAAGTCGCTTTGCTCAGCTCACACTTTAATACATTTTCAGTTTAGCTGAAAGAATTAAAATTGAACTGAATATATGCACTTTATTTAATACTGCCACATTATGTTAAACTTAATAATAGATTAAATTATTCCCAAATCACTTCTCACTATTGAATGTGTGTTTTGTGAACTGAAATGAATTAACTATGAAGTCACTTCGCATCAGTGTTTTTGTATGTCAAACAATTCTCTCTATACTACAATGCTGAAGTGGTGGCTCATGAGTCATTCCTAGCAGATATACGCGGCTTTAACCGTATTAATTAAGGATTGAAGCAACTTTAAAATAGGCTTGTAAAATATTTTGTTTATAATACCTACGATGTTTACACTGTGGAAAACAATAAGCTTTTACATAATAAAAGTATCTGGGAGATGAACTTGAAAGAAATCTTATAGTGGCGAAAGACGTACAGGAATTGGGCTAGCAATGAACTCAATAATGAAATTCAAACTGGAGTTAGATTCCTGCGAAGTATGGTGCGTGTTTCCACTCACGCACAACATCTGCAGCACTCGCCATTAAATTAGTCTGTAATGTCCCTCTGCACTATAAATAACACAGATGAGACCCCCTTTCTTTCTCTCTGTGGAATCAACTGGGCTGCTTACAGATCAAAGCATGACTGATGGCGAGGAGAAGCAGAAGAATACGGCAAAAAGGGACTTCAAAGTTATACCAGCACAGCAAGCAAAAGCATCAGTACTGTTAGGGTAGTGATTACATCTGCAGCGAGGCATCGGTGCTGGAACTTACCTCTTTATGGATACCTCTGTCTTCATAAGACACGTGTTACTGTAGCTTCTTCAGAGCTTGAGTGGGGGCTAGTGTATTTTTTAACAGGCTCCATGTCTTTCCATATTAGATACCTCTGTGTGGGAATATTTCTGTTCGTCCCTCCCCACCAAGCTGAGTAATAACAATGATAACAACGGCCAGCTCTGGGTTTCCCAGTTGTTTCTGTCTGTTGTATTTTTTTGACTTATTTATTTTATTTCTTTGGATTATATTGCTTTGGATTTACAGAAAAAAGCCATGCCCTGGTGTTACAAATACAGATTTTCTGAAAGATACTCACCAGCTCTCAGCCACAGCTCACTACTTGAAGAAATTAATCCTCTTTATTAATTCAAAGTCATGAAAGCAAGGTAGACAACTTTCTTTTTAGTCTCCTGCATGCCACTTCCTGTGAAAAATGGTCCCTGAACAAATGACAGGTTTTAGGGCTTGATTAAAGCCTGTCTCTGAGGATGGCGTCTGAGTTCTGCCTTGAAGGAGCAGTTCCTTCCAAGAGTAACTAACCCTTCATTGGAAGAGGAGGAGGGAAAGCCATCCTTAATTCTAATCTGAAATTTTTTAGCCTCAGTTCCAGCTGGTGGCTTAGGGTTTGTTTTCCTTCGTTAGACTAAACGGGTCTTTGGCATCTGATAGTTTTCCTTCAACTTTACTTACTAACCTAATCTTATACGTGTACAACCACCTGACTGTCCTTCAGAGAAGTAATCTTCGCCACGTCTCTTCTTCCTCCACAGCCAGTGACAGTAGTGGTGTCTCCTGTCCTTTCTTGAGGATGAGCAAACCAAGGTATTTCAGCCCAAGGCAGGCAAGAAGAGGCCATAGATGAGAACCTTTCCCAGGAAATGGCCTGTTGGTATCCTCTTCTCCCTTCCTCATGCCTCTGCTGACTGTGTTTGAAGAAATACAGCGTGAGGAAAATGTATATACTGTCAAAGTCACTGGACATTTTGCATTCCAGGACTCCTGAACGCACAAGCCCTTTGCATTCCAAGGGATCTGTTTGTATATCCATGTGGGGGAAATACTTCATCACTCTGCTTTCGTGCTGTATTTTATATAGCATTATTGTTTCTGTGTGCTGTCTGGCTATCCTTTGTAGTAAGTTGACAACAGAAATCCTAAGGCTTTATATTCTAATAATAATGGGGATCTGACATGGCATAGGTCTCTCTGATTTATGCACACACACACGTATGTAAATATATACATACACACGTTTTTCCCCTTCAAAGTCTCTCTGTGTCAATGTGCTGTTCTTCACGCACATTTTTAAGTTTTCAGTGTCTTTGAACCCCTATTCGTAGCCCTGCTTTTTGGCTTGCCCCCACCGTAGCTGCTGACAGACTTTGGTTCAGAAGTTTGGGCTCAGGCTGCTGCTGGGAAACCCTCACTGGAACTGAACTTTGTAGAAAAGTTATCGGAATTAAATTAGTTATAACGAGCGTGCCTGGCGATCGAAGCCTTGTGCCACTAACTGCTGGCTGTGTGTGTGAAATGAATAGGTTACATTCAAACAGGGGCAAGAATCAGAATATTTGTGCAGCACGTACAGTTTGCCTGTCCATGGCATTTACATTCTCTACCTCTTTCGCTTAAATGTTTATACCTTAACAGATATTTCTTGGGATTGAGAGACTGCCTGAAATAATAGCAGGTAATCCGTACTGAACCCGCGAGTCAACTGATTACCAGGCTTGCTTGAATTACTATATTCTATTACAGTATTTTAGGAACCTGTAATATCCACCATTACTTTCTCTTGTGAGAGTCCTTAGACTGACTTGCCGTTGCCATTTTTCCCTCTTTGGCAAATAAATATTGTAGTGTACCCAATACAATCAGCAGAGTGTAACCAGAGCGTATGAGGCTTTAGCGCAGATAATTAAAGCCCGGTGTTCTCCACTGTAACAATTACAAGTACTTGAGGAAACAATGACAAGGTCATCCTGCGAAGGCGGCCATCAATCGGGGATTTCGCTGCCTTAATAAAGCAACAACCCGCTTGTTTAGAAACTAACGTACACAGGAAGCGACAACAAAATTGTTTCTTTGGACATATGTTCCCTTAACCCCATAAATGTGGAGCAATAGCACATATAGTACGTTCAGCTAATTAAGACCAATTTCTCCTATCTGCCCCAGGTACTCCGAGTGGTGACTAAATCTTTGTGTTGGAACAGAAGAGGCGGCTTGGATAGTGTGGGCACGAGTAGGGGAGCCTCTTTTCCCTTGGGATTGATGCGATGGCACACGTGCTCTGCGGGCAGCCCTGATGTGGATGCACCCACAGCGGATATGATTGCACTCCTGGGTATATACATGTGTGACTCAATTGTCACACAAACTGATGCTCAGGCATGGCCTGGAAAGGGAGAATTTTGAGCTTATTTAGTGCCGCAGCCTGGGCCCGGGGATCTACCTTTCCATGATCTGAATAGATGGTGGCCAGTGGGTCATACCTGGATGATCAAGGACTAGTGTCCTGGGCTTGTTCTTTTCTTTGCTTGATGCGGACATTTCAGCTGCATTTCTCCCGTCTTTGAGGCCGAGTTCCTGGGCTGTCCATAGTGTCTGGGTCTGTGCTAGAAGGATGCTTTGCAGAGGGGAAGGGAAGAAGCTCAGCTCCTACTCTGCCTTCCAGGGTATGTCATCATGAAATCTGAATCTCCTCACCCCTTGGAGTGACCCCACAGGTACAGAACACACAATGTCTGTGGCTTCATGTTTTACATTACTGCCCCACATGCAGCTCCCTTGCACCCAGTGCATGGTGGGCTTCAAAATCTCTGCCCGCATCCAAGGCAAGGCAGGGGGCTCATCAGTAGGGAGCCATCCGGAACAGTGCGTTCTCAGTTCCAAGCCCAAAGCCCACTGGGCTCACTGGCCTTCCCAAGCAAGGCGATCCTTTAATGCCAGGAGTAATAAAGCTGCCTAGCAATCCAAAGTTGTGTCAGAGCCCATGAGGAGAGCAGCAGGTCATAACTCTCCTGAACAAAACTGAGAAGAGTTGGATACTCATTCATTCATGGCTTGGCTTCGCGGACGAAGATTTGGGAAGGGCTTTCCCCACGCTTACAGCAGGCGCACTGACGGCTGAAGAGGCCAATGTGGGATAGGCAAGACCAGTTGCAAAAAGCACAGCGGAAGGTCTGCTTGGGTGGTGTAGTCGAGGCACAGTTCTTTCTGCGTTGTCTTTTCTCCTCAAGACTGATTCTAGTAGTGTATTATCACACTATTTCATTTGACCATGCGCTGCACTAATATTTTGGCTCAAATGGGAGCTGCTTGGTCTGTGAATATTTTGGCGGTGTGGTAAAGGCAGGTTTTGTCCTTGGTAAGGAATGGTGTGGATGGCTGCTAACCCCGAGGCCCGTCCTCAAAGCCAGATTTAATATCACGTCTGCTGTGAGAGTCAGACGCTTGGCTCGTGCATACTTTCAAGCCTACTTTTCACTTTGCAGTCTTGACATAACTTCATAACTAGACATATCTTTGTTGCTTCTCCCTTGCTCTGTTGCAGCACGGGGATGAGGTCCCTGAGTCTGTAACAGCAGCCTTGCAGGGTTGGAGTAGGCACGCTGCATTTGCTCAATAGCTCTTACTGAACCTCTCAGAGTGGAACGTGTCCATCCCGGCTGGCTGCTCCCCAGCACAGCCACTGCAGAAAGAGGATGAACTGGGAGTGAAGCCTGCCCTTTCACATGCTTGCATCTAGGCATCATGACCCAAGGCAGACATGTAGGGACTGAGAAGTGTCCTTATTCCTTGTTGTTTAAAATATGTTACAACTACTGTAGTGTTTTAAACAACAAGGATTTAAACTGAAATGGCATCTCTTACCTGAGCATCTCAGGCTCTGTACACAGTTAAGGACAAGATCCCAAAGGGTCAGACATCAGAACAGACATATGCACGTAATGGAACTTTACTAGAATAAATTGATTATCTGAACAGGCGCAATGATTTCACTCCTAATACTGTTGAAATTTTTACAGTGAAGCTATTAAAGTCTCAATTCTTAACTATATTGAAGCACCTGAGTCCCAAAGGGAGTTTACCATCCACAAATTAATTAGTTGCCTTTAGATTTAGTCTTAGAGAGTTCCTTCTGCTCAAGAGGCCCTACAAGTGAAGCTGAAAAACCCCAGCTGAGTACCATGATTTTCAGCTGGGAGTAGATTGATCCGTAGGCTAATGGATGTGTCGAAGGACAAATATAGTGCAGGTGAGGGGGGTCAGACATCAGAACAGACATATGCACGTAATGGAACTTTACTAGAATAAATTGATTATCTGAACAGGCGCAATGATTTCACTCCTAATACTGTTGAAATTTTTACAGTGAAGCTATTAAAGTCTCAATTCTTAACTATATTGAAGCACCTGAGTCCCAAAGGGAGTTTACCATCCACAAATTAATTAGTTGCCTTTAGATTTAGTCTTAGAGAGTTCCTTCTGCTCAAGAGGCCCTACAAGTGAAGCTGAAAAATCCCAGCTGAGTACCATGATTTTCAGCTGGGAGTAGATTGATCCGTAGGCTAATGGATGTGTCGAAGGGCAAATATAGTGCAGATGAGGAAAACATCCATTTTTCTGTTGATGAAGGCTGCTGACTGCCACCAAACTCCTTTTCAGAGCAGTATCAACATGAGTTATCTCCTGAGACCCATGTCTTGGCGACGGTGAGATGTACCATCCCTGCACAGAACTTTTTAATTTGTAAGTTTACTTCTAAAATGATTTTTCATTTTGAAAAGCTCGTATTGCCTTATATAAAGAACTTGTTTCCCTCACAGTGGTGGTTTCTCTTTTTTTTCTCAGTGAGAATTGCAACTCTTCAAGCTTTGTTCCCAGCCTGAATGAAGACAAACATGGTTCTCCCACACTCATTCCCCAACAGCAGAGCCGCAGAGCAGCTCTGGTGAGGGGGGAGTTGACCCAGCTCCCCCGTTACCCAGCAGCACGTGCACTGCTTTTTTTTGTACTGGAAATGCCGTGAAGAAATGCCATGCAGAAGGTGAGACTGCCAATGTGCGTCCATCAGTTAACATACAGTTAGCACCTTCACTTCCTTCCTTCCAGCCTTGATCACACACGCAGGAGGAGGAGAGTTTTCTCGTTGACTTCCTTGCAACAGGAGGTCTGGCTGTGAGTGTGCCATTAGAAGAGCTTGTGTACAAACTTACAACTTCCACTATTTGAGGAAAAGCTAAAAAGTAGAAAAAGTGACAGTGAAAGGGAAGTCTGGTTTCTTTTATGTAACCACTGTAGAATTAATTGATGCTTGTAATTTATTTTTATGAATGTAATTATAAACTGATCTCTCACAGACTGAAAGCTGCTTTCATGTTATACACAAGTAACTACAAAGGTAATTTTGCAGGCTTCTGTGGTTAATCACTTGCATTTATACTGATTACTGCATAAATGTGGCAGAGCTGAAGTGCAGAACTGTATTTCTAAGGCAACAGTAATTTTTTCATATACTAATTAAGACTATCAGAAGTATGAGGTGTGCTCATGTTCTCATTCACAGAATAAAGGCATCAAAGCAGACAATTTGGCATGTCAGATAGGAAAATTTTTTTTTGCATGATTTTATATCATGCTCATTTGTAAATATATTTTCTTGAACTTCTCAAGGCCAAATTCTATGAGACTTCCTCAAGACCGGACACCGGGAAGTTGAAGCGGGGCACAGAGAGCCATGGCTGTTGTAAGAGGCCGTCTGTGTACATGACTTGGCTTTACACGCTCTCCTCAGCTCTGCAGACGCTTTGAGTCCTGTATGTGTTCCAAGGACTCTTACCTCTCCACACACTTCATGGCTGTGCGAGAATAATTCCCGCCCCCCCGAAGCCTCAAAGAGTTCAGAAAGGTTTTTAACTCTTTTTGAGGAGCGATACAGCAGCCAAGAGCTGCTGAGTTCGTGAGGCTGGTCAAAAACACAGGCTTGCAGTGCACTGTTGGAGTTCCAGAGCTATTCCCAGAGGCTTTCCCATCCCTGAAGACCTGGAATGCCACTGATAGCCCACTGTTAGTTTTTGGTGAGTCACTGAACTACTGGCTGCATCTATATTTAAATCAAAGCTCTGACATTGTTAGCAGCAGTATGGACATTTAACTGGATTTAAGAAACGCACTCTAGGCCAGCCTCTCCTCTCAGTTACAGCTAGGTGGCTTCACTAGGATAGATGGGTTTGTGCTCTGGGTCTCAGAGCTGGGTTTGGTCCAATATCTCTTCAAATGGTGACTTTCCATCCATTTGCAAGCAAACTCAGATTTGGGGGTCAGAGTTGATGGAACTTGAACTGGCTTCATCAGCTGGTGCCCAGCTATTTCCTCAGGATCAACATCTTCAGTCTTTAGACCATGAGTATGGACCACACCAGATACCCCAGCCTCCAGCTCTGGATGTGGAGTGCAATAACCCAACACCATCTCTCCTGCCCTGAAACTGTTATGTCAGGTGGAACCCAGAAGTCATGGATTAAATTAACTCAACAGACACGCTAGAGGGATGGTCCGTAGACTAAAGGAGTGATATCTGTGCATATGTGTGTGTACACATATGTATATGACAGGTGAGTAGTGGATCTGGCCATGACGTGGATGATATAGCATAAGGGGTGGATGATGTCCTGGGTTCGGCTAGGATAGGGTGAATTTTCACAGCCAGAATAGCCAGACCAAACCAACCAATGGGATACTGGATACCATACTGACATCATGCCCAGTACCTATAGGGGGTGGCTAGACAGGAAGGGGCTAGTTTTTTCAAATAGTGGCATGGCACGGTGCTGGCTCAGCTCGGTGTGGTGTGGGGTGGTGGTGGGGATAAGCGGGGCGTTGTATATCACTGGCTTTATTAATGGTACTGCTATTGTTTTCTCTCTCTTTGTGTTGTTCAGGTAAATTCTCCCTATCTTAACCCAAGCTTGTTTATTTTTACCTTTTTTCTCCTCCTGCCCTGCCAGGGCTAGGAAAGGAGAGGGTGAGCAGCTGCATGGTGCTTTGTTTCCAGCTGGGTTTAAACCATGACAGGTCCCTTCCAAGCGCTCTGTTCTGTGATCCTACGACGGATGGCCACAGCTCTGGGGCACTCTGGTACACAGTGCATCTCACCCAGTGCGTGTGTGTGGTTGTGATGAAATCCAACAGTCTTTACCATGTTGGTTTTCTCTTCTCAGCTCTTTCAAGCTAGAGGTGCCCCTCTCTCTAATATACTTATCCCTTCTCTGCTTCAGCGTGATTCCATTCCGGAAGTCTTGTCGGAGTTCGGGCAGAGTTGCTGTGGGGGTGGAGAGCTGCTTCCATGAGGGACTATGAAACTCCAGAAGGGGTATTTCCAGTTTCCCTCCATAAGCTTCTCCTTTAAGACCTCTTTTAGCTGTTCTTGGGGCTGAAGTGCCAAGTTTAAGTTTTTTAATGTCAAAGTGCCTTGAACACACATACAGCTCTTGCAGACTTTGACATAATCTTCCCCATCTGAAACTAGAGTGAGACCTTGGGATGAAAGTCTCAGCTCAGCAAAGCCTTTAAGATGTTCCAAATTGCTTTGCAGGCTGGGGATAGGCTGAAGTACCGGCTTTAAGCCCAAACCTGCATTTAAATACTTGACCCGTGTGTGCTGTAAGCCCAAAGACTGTGAGCGTGTAGCCTGCATCGCAATGTGGTTTTCCCCATGTTATACAATCAGTTAAAAAAAAAAAGTCACTACTTTTAAAAGTTGTTAAAATTAGACCACATTGTAGGAGGGTTGTTGTTACAAAAGCATCATACACAGATAAGAGCATCAATCTCTTAATCACTTCTCCTCTGACAAATATAACAAGAATTTCCTGCTATCTTGGAAATTAGCAATTTTCTTTAGCCTGAGATTCAGTTAAGCTGACCTCTCTGTCATAACCCTGCCTATATTTCCAAAATGTATGTTTTCCCTGTCACAGAAGAAATCTGTAGCCACAGAGACAGAACCATCTTTCCACAATTCACAGTTAAAAAAAAGAAAAAAGAAAAAAATGCTGCTATTATTGTGACAGAGCAGATGTTATATAGAAAGAATTGCTCATAGATACATTGCAAGTTAATCACGTCTTTTCTAAAGTATATTGAAAAATTCTCGTTAATGTCTGAAATGAAATACTTACGATTACAGGATATTAAATTATCGCCTTTTTTTTTCAGCTTCTCACTCTCAACACAGGCTCTTTTTTGCACACACGTATACACACATATAATTATTGTTAATTAAGACCGTCTCCATTATGGGGCTAATTAACAATTAGCATAAACATAATTAGCTAACGTTGACATTTACCTCATTACATTGTTTAAATAATTTTCAGAAATTGCCCTTAGTGGCATTCTGTCATACTGAAATAATGGCAGCACTTTGTCATGTAAATTAAATGACATTTGTGTTGTTTCCTCTCTAACTCATGCATGGAAGATTTGTTTTTAATTTGAGCTGCATTTGGTTCAGAATCCAAGCTGATCCCTAAAACTTCATCTGCAACATGTGCTCCTTGGATGCCCTCCGTAAGTAGCCTGAACTTTGGGGATGGGCATCCCTTTATCTCCAGAAGCCCGCTGGAAACCTCTGTGGAGGCTTCTTGTTCCCGGAGTGCTCCCTGCAGGCTTGATAACGGGTAATGATCAGTAGGTGGTCAATCCGATTGCCGAGTGTGGAGAAGGATAGTCTTGCAGCCTGCAGAGAGTGGAGTCAGGGCTTGCTTTCTGCTCTTACGTGTTTGCATTCATAGCCCAGAAAGAAAACTGTATCCTGGGCTGCGTCAAAAGAAACGAGGCCAGCAGGTGAAGGGATGTGATTCTGCCCCTCTGCTCCACCCTGGTGAGACCCCACCCGTCATAGAGTGTCCTCAGCACAATAAAGACATGGACCTGTTGGAGCAGGTCCAGAGGAGGCCACAAAAATGAGCTGGAGCACCTTTCCTGTGAGGACAGGCTGAAAGTGTTGGGGTTGTTCAGCCTGGAGAACAGGAGCCTCTGGGGACACCTTACTGCAGCCTTTCACTACTGAAGGGGGGCCTACAGGAAAAACGGGACAGACTTTTTAGTAGGTTCTGTTGCGATAAGACAAGGAATAATGGTTTTAAACTAGGACAGGGGAGATTAAGTCTAGATAGAAGGAAGAAATTTTTTACAGTGAGAGTGATGGAACACTGGTCCAGGTTGCCCAGAGAGGTGGGAGAAGCCCCACCCCTGGAAACATCCCAGGTCAGGTTGGACCGTGGGGCTCTGAGCACCTTGCCGTGGTTGAAGATGTCTCTGTTTATTGCAGGGTGGGGGTGGGCGCTGGACTAGATGACATTTAACGGTCGATGGAACACTGGTCCAGGTTGCCCAGAGAGGTGGGAGAAGCCCCACCCCTGGAAACATCCCAGGTCAGGTTGGACCGTGGGGCTCTGAGCACCTTGCCGTGGTTGAAGATGTCTCTGTTTATTGCAGGGTGGGGGTGGGCGCTGGACTAGATGACCTTTAACGGTCCCTTCCAACCCTCAGCATTCTACAATTCTGTGATCTGTGGGCAAGTCGCTCTGAGCGGTCTGCAACTCAGCTCCCCATCTGTGGGACAACATCTGGTCCCCCTGGCTAGAGGAGTGGCATGAGGGAACAAGTCCTTAACAGCACTAAGATACTGCAGCAAAGAGGGTTGTATCCATGTATACGCCTGTTCTCCAGAGAAGTGAAAAAAATAGTTCTACGTGCAATCCAGTATACAGAATTTTTAGTGTAGTATTTCCAATAAAATATCCTCTTCTGTGGGTCACAAGATTTTCAGTGTCCCGTGAGCTGGCTGGGACAGTATTTGCATGGAGTGTGACTAATAGAGAGGCAGATGGACCTGAAATGTGTTAAAACGTCAATGATCATTCACACTGTGCTGCCTTGTGCCGTGATAGTTGAAGGGGAAACAACATTTGCTGTGATGTAAGGGATTTGAGGGTGCACTTTGAACCACGAAGAGGCTGAGCACTGAGGGCTTGCTGCAGAATTCTTGGGTTCTAAGTATTTGCAACAAGATATTTTATTCCACACCCCAGCCGCTAGATACTCACGGTGACGAGGAAGGGGAACAATGTAAAGCTCTGAATTGTGGCAGCTTTTCTGTATGGTGGATTCATACTTACTCGTATAGAGGTTTATGTACAACGTTCTGCAATCCTCAGACTCCTGCTAGATCCCTTTAATGCAAACGATGGTGGGGGCTCTTCTATATTGTGGTATTCTAGGTTAATGGTAAGGGGGAGAAGAAAAAGGAAGATCAAGAAATGGGCTCAGAGAAACGTGAAGATACAGCTGAAAGCTCGGGAAGTCACCGAGGAGCAGCAGTATGAGCATTCAGAGTGAACACGAGCAGCCTTTCATCAGGGACTCGTCAGGCCAGCAGAGTCTCCTTAATCAAAGCTAATTCCTCTGGAGGCATGCCCTGCCAAGGGCTGTCCATTACATTTCCATGGGACACATCCCTTACTTTGCTGACAGCACATCCTTCAATCAGAGGCATCGGGAGGGTGAATTCCCTAATTGATAAATTCACCATCAGAAATGGGGTGATAAACCCGGGCTTTCTGGAGGCCCTGAGATCCGGCTCCCTTGGACTTGCCCTTTCCTGTTTTTCTGTATTCTGTGGAAAACTAGGAGGAATTAACTTATACTATATTTCCCCCCTCTTTTTATCTGCTCCATTGGAGCTCACCTCAGTAAGGACTGAGTAAAAAGGATAAATAAACTACGTAAAGGTTTGGTTGAGTGCTAGCACCCACCTTGTTGAAATGTTGAAATGAACAGTTTTCAGTTAGAAGTTTTTGAGGTGGATGATCCATAAGAAGTGCTTCAAGTTGCAACTGCAAAAATATTTCTCTTTCTATTCTTATTTATTTAGACTGCAGGGAGAGAAAACCTGGTCACAGCTGTAAAACAGATTTTCCTTATCACTGTAAAAGCTGTATCCATTACAGCGGACTACTCGAACGCGGTGAAAGACAGTGGAGGGAAGAGGGCGAGCGTTCCGTGATGAAGGCACTGCAGCCAGTGTCAGCTAGAAGACCACAGCCTGGAGATGAGTTGAAATAAAGCAATATGATGGTGCAACTACTGCTGTAATAAACATCTGCTTCTTTGGCACCATCCAGTCTTGAAATACTGACAGACCTTATGGTTCTGGTCCGAAAGCCACTCCAGCCTTTTGAAAGCGCTTTTCATGTTGGTCTGTGCTGGGCTGTAATCCTTTAGACCTCGCAAAGGGGATAAGACTCACTTGGTGGCACTTGTCACATCCATAGCTTTCATTTTTGACATGTTAGGTTATATGTGTTAACCACCAGCCCTCTTAAATACGAGGAGGAGCAAACCCCAGCCAAATGAGGAAGAAAATGGACTTGGAAAAGTCTCTTAGTGGCAAATAATAATAATGAAAAAGTTAATGTTATTTTTGTTCCCCGTGAAGTGAAACAAAAGCTTCTGCACAGATTTTAGTTGGGAAAAGTGAGAGCCTTTAATTATTCCATTAAAAAAAATGGAAATTGGGATAAGAAATACAGGTAAAAGGATTCTGAAGATAAAGACTGACTTGGGAAAAGAACAAGAGCCTGAAATGGATTAAGAAGTTAGTGAAAATGTATCCTCAGGACTTCTTGGCCTGCCACTCTATTTTCAAATGGAGTTATCTGCTCTGTGTTGTTCTTGATAACGGAAGAGAAAATGATCTGTCAGAAAGCGGTTAGCAGGCCTGGCTTTAGACCTGTCTGAGACACGGCTTTTCTCTAATATCTGAGCCACAAACTTTGCTAATAAGAAGATACAGACCAAGAATTTCTTACGGATAAAGCCGCAGCTATGTGTTGCGTGTGCTGTTCTATTCCTGACAGCCCGCTTTTATATTTATTTGTGTTGAGCGGCATAACGAATCAGAAAAGATGCCAGTGAAAAAGAATTACAATAAAATCAACGAATGGATTCTGTATGTTCAGAAAGGAATGAATGTCATCTTTTGCTTCAAAAGCAAAACTGACTGGCAACGTTATGCCTACAACGGCTAAATCAAATGTCCAAGAGAGTTGTTCAGGACTGATTTTGGCTGTTAAGTGCTTGTCAAAGCTCTCAGGCCCTCTCACGACTCTATAAAATTCAAAAGAATTATAGGAGCTCCAGGGTCACATAATTCATTGCACAGTAGATTTAACCTGCCGGCAAGTAATTCATATTTGTGAGAATAATATTGTTTTCCACTTTCTGAGAGTTATCGCTGTGTCTCCCTTCCAGGTCACTACGGATATCAAAAATCAATTTGGAAAGATGGATACTGGCAGAGAATAAAGCATGAAGTCAGTGATGCTTTCACTTTTCTTCTTTCTTTCTAAATGGATAGGTTGAGACAGTTACACTTTTGTTCTGAACCTTTGCGGTGTGCTGATTGCTCTGGTATGGACACTTGACACTCAGAATAAAACCTGGGTTTGTTCAGCTGTGGGGGTCAGTTTTTTGCAAGTTTTTTTTTTTTTAATTCAGTCTGAACTAGGTCTGTCTTCGCGCTTAACAAGGACATGAGCTGGAAAGGGCAAGTGCATCATTCAAATCTTGGTTTATTTATTTTTCTTCTGGATCAGCATGTTTGTCACCTCTTGTCATTGTGCTCAAGGTATTTTGGAGAGTGCTTAGCCATTTTTTGCTATTATTTCTTTAAATGTGCACTCGACATTGAGATGCGTAACAGCAGTCACCGTCAGCATGATAGGACCGTTACACTTGATAGGATTTAAAAATGATGTGTGCTTTAAAACTAGTCTTCGATGCCATGGTGATGGGCACCATTACATATAGTAGAGCTGGCAAACAAATACAATCTAAGCGAGAACGTAAACGGCGTAACCTGAGAGTAACGCAGGGCAACAACCTGAACGCTCTGTTGTGTGTGAGGCACATATCAGGAGTGCTGGATCTATTCGTTCTGTGCCAAACGTGAGCTCAAAGTAGCTGCAAGCTCAAGTCTAGTCTAGGAGGAGTGTGGATATGGGAGAAAGCTTTGGGATGCTTAGAAACTCCTTTAGCAATGGCTGCTAGATAACTGATAATTGTTTTGGGATGAAGTGTTGGAACTTTTTGAGCCAAAGCTTAAAGCCTATGTAATTCCTCCTTTGCTCTACCCTTCCCCACCCGCCCCACCCGCTGCCTTTCTAGCCTTGTTGGAGAAGCCCTTTAAAAGAGCAAACAAGAGCAAAATCTCTAGAAATGTTGAAGCAAAAGAAGCGGTCTCCTTTCCTCCTTGATGCCGTACCACAAGAGGAAAGCAGTTTCTGTAGTGGTGACCAGTCTCAGGGGACTCTTCCGAGGGAGCTGCTGTGGTTGTACGTGGGTCCTGACATCTACCCCCAAGTGCTTGAGCAATGTTGGTTGTAAATCACACACTGTTTTACAGCTGCAGGAAGCGACGTCCACAGAGTAAAATAGCCCACTGGTGCCTGGGTAGCAGACAGAGGTCAGATTTTCCCAGAAGGATTTAGCTGGAAAAGATTTTCTGACAGGATCCTCGTTATGGGATGGCTGTGTGTTGACGCTGCCCCACAGTTTTAACTCTAGAGTCTCTGTCTGCAGTCAGCTGGAGGGTTCCCTGTTTTTTCAGATGGTGGCAGCTCTTTGGGGTAAGCATGTCCCCATGTCCCCTGGTTATCCAGAACACAGGAACTATTGTAGTTTATCGTTCCACCCATGAATCCATTCTCCTTTTCAAAGGCAACCAGAGCTCCAAAGAGCTTGTCAGTACTCAGCGCTTGTCCAAATACCCTGTAAAGACAGGTCTGTGGTCTGCACCTGGACACTGTTATCCAAAGGACTTGCATAAAGTCATGTGGGAAATGCATGGGAGAGCAGAGAACTGGGGCAGAAATTCCAAGTCCTGGAAAAAATTCTGACCATGAGAACATTTTGAGTTTTGCCATCAGAGCAGAGCACGTCTGCAACCTGTAAGGAAGGGATGTCCTCAGCAAGCTTTATGTTACTTGATTAATTTCTGTAACACTGGGGCTTATATTAAAAGGACTGCTGGAAGACCTGTTGTGTACCCTATGGTTCCCCCATATCACATGACACTACTTTATTAGTATTAAATTAATTATTCTCCACTCCTCAACCATTCCTATCCACAACACCACAAAACGTATGAGCAAACCGCCCCCCCCCCGCCGGCTTGAGCCCCTCTGGTGTGATTGACTACGCTAGTACAAGGCTTCTTGTGTGAGTGGGCTGTGGCACTGCTTTGCTGAGTGTCCTACCGGTCCCCTGCTCGGCGGCATTTCAAAGTGCTACCTAATGCCTTTCATATTTCAGGAGTTTTAGAGTCTAATCTTCAGATCCTCCTCACTTTCTATTGATCTAGTTCCAGGTTGGTTACCAAGACTATTTTCTGGTTCCAGTTCAGATGTGCCCAACTGGATGGAAATTTCGCAAGAACATTTGAACTTGAGAGCTTACCACAAGTTTCTGCCAACTAATCTAGGAAAGTTTCTACCCTCCAGAGCTGGGACAGTGCTCTGAAGAAGTCAGGGCCTTTGAATTTGAATCCTGGCTTTTAATTTGGTTTGCATGTGAACTCAAACCATGTCTCTTATTTAGATGCAACTCCATGAAGATTCAATTGGTGTTCCTGGAATTAAGTAATGATTTAAAGGTGAAGTCTTTGATCTTGAAGAACGGTTTCCATTTGCCAGTGAGTAAAATAATAGTCTTCTTTTCCCTGAAAGAATACTGACTCCTTTACCCTTTTCTGCTGATACAGGTCACTACAGAATCAGACGCTTGGAGAAATGCTGCAGAAGAAAAAATAATTTGCTTTTTTTTGGACACATGCCTCTGGAAAGTTCTTGAGAAAATGAGCACTGTAGTCAACAACTTCCTACAACTGGGAATAGCAGGAGCAGCCACATGCATCATTTTTTGATTCATTTTTCGGCTTTGTTGTTCCTGGCCCCCCTTCCATGGGTGACCGGACTCCGGTAGCAGAGCTGACGTTTTCATTGCCTAGAAAAGCTCAGAAGCTGGTTTCCATTTAAATGTGTAAAATTATCTGAGTTGTTTTCCCCTCGATAAGGTTTACAAGTGTCTGTATATCTTTAGTTTTAACAGAGGGCAGTTCAGTAGACAGTTTACGAAGTACTGGTCAGGGAGATAAATTACCTTGTAGAGCTGCACAATCACCGCTCACAATCTCTCAGTGACTTTATAGCCAATGATAGGATTTTTCAAGTTCATAGAAACTCATCAAAACACTTCCTGGTATTTTTTCCTTCTCCATCTAGCCATTCTCACTTAAAACGTAATCTTTACTGTTCCTCCTAGGGAGTGAGGGTTTGGTTTGATGCCTTAGGGCCTGCTGAGCATTTTGTTATTTCTGGCAGCTCCCTGGGATTTGCGAACTGGAAATGGGAATGTTTCAGGCTGCTTTAGCGCTTTGACACGTCCCTTTCCCACAGGCCACGTCTAACCTCAAATGATGGTTCGTGTGTACCGTTAACAAGTCAAGCTTTGCAGGGGTGCTCTCAAAGGTTATCAGCAGGCAGCTGAGTGGTTTTATGCTTTCTTTTGCTGCTCTTCTGGAGTGAAGGTTTCATAGCTGTGTATTTGAGGCTTCCTAGCTCTTTTGGGTGGGTGCTACCTGAGCCCATAATTCATTTACAACATGACTGGTGTACAACCTCTTCCAGCAGAAGAGGGCATGCAATACATGGGGCAGCAGCTGTGGTTCAAGGTTGCTCCTTGAACTTCTTCTCGCTGGTTTCATGGGCCTTTTCTGATCAATATGGCACGTGGAATTTTTTGGAGAGAGGTCCTCCTGGGTTTCTGAACCACCAGGTACCCCAGTTCCTGGCAGGGCTGCAGTTGCCTGGGGCCAAAAGCATTTCAAAATAGTGCAGGTTATGTTGATTTATGCCACTGTTGGCTCCAGTGTGTGATTAAATGCCACTCAGGTTCTGATTCAGCTGAGGGGTGAATAGGGAAAGGAGGGAAGAGGGAATATGGAAATTTTATTGTCCCTGTGGGCGTGTGTTTCTCCATGATGTGATACGGCCATGGCTGCGCAGCTGCTTACATCTACCTTTCTACTGGGGCTGCTGATAAACACCCGTTTCTGTCCCTGCACAGCTCCAGAGAGATCTGCTGAAGCAACAGTACAACAAATGCAGGTTTTGGTGTGGGAGCTGAGTGGGGAGCTGTTTTCTGTCAGAGTGAGAACATGCTGAGGGTGACTTTCCTGAGGTAGCAGCTTGGGCCGGTACCTCCTTCTTCGGCACAGGGGTTAAGAATTGATTCAGCCAAGAGTAGGTTCAAAACCTACCTTATTATAAGACCTTCCAAGAGATACTTGTGAATGGCCTCAATTTCTGCACTGATTTTTTCCCTGCTTATATTCAGACTCAGAGCAACTTCTTGTTGTAAATGGGCAGCACATTTACCTTGAGTGATGCTTCCCACATCCAGGGCAGCTTTCCTCTGACAGGAGGCTGTAATTGAGGGTGTTGTCAAAGTTATTTGCTCTGTTCCCAGCAGGCTCTGAACTGGTGATCAGGAAGAAACTAGAAACACCTGCTGGGCCTAATGAGGTAGGTTCAGAGTGATGAGTTGTCTCATTTCCCCCCCCACCTTCTCAGGGGTAGAAGAGAGATCTTCGTGTCGGGTAGGAGAGGACATGGGCTTAATGAAATTGTTGTTTAAGCTTCATATGTTATGATGTTATTAATGATTTAGTAGAGGGTGTTACTTTAAGAGGTTTTCTTCATTCTTTTGCCCGTGCTGCTGTTCACCCCAGTCCAACAGAAAAGGAAGGCTGTGCAACCAGGGGCATAGTAAGCTCAGCTCTGTGGTAAAGCTATTCAGCAAGATCTGGCCCACACAAAGTTCTGCTGGAAGAGCAATAGTGAGTTAGCTGAGGTGCTAGTAGTCCCTAAATTTTGGGGAATTGGCTAAGTCTTAGAAGCTCTTAATTAATCTTAACTTCTTCCCAGGCTTCTTATGTTTCCCTTTTTAAAATGTTGCCTCCTTCTATTCTTGCAGGGATTTACTCCTTGTGCTACTTAGTTTCTGGAGAAAAGGGGACACAGTGTTGTGTTTTTGGTTGCCTACTTTGAACCATTTCATGGGGCTGTTGCCAAATGAGGTCTTGATCATGATTACATATATCTAGACATTCGTAGAACTCTTTAGAGCTCTCTCTATGGCCTGAACCTGCTTGCTGTGAAACTGGTGGCAGACCTTCTGCCTCTCCGAGGAGTCAGGGTCCAGCAGCAGCAAGGAAAGCTGTGGAGGTGATGCACGCTGCACGTCTTGTCCTGATATCTGTTCCTGGTTCTAGTGGGGGTCTGGACAGTAAACTTTGTCTATTAGACAGTAAACGGTGCATAGCAGAAACTTGCAGTGTTTTCCAGGATCTTTCAAGAGTCTTCTTCCCAGATGCCTGCAACAGCCCATGCCATACCATAAGGGATGTGCCTCAGACTGGGTCATAGGAAGAGGTTGTTGACATTAGCGCATGGGCAGTTTGACTGATGCTCAGAAACGTGTTAGGGAAGCAAGGCCTGGCCTCCTGCGGCCACTCGTGGATAAGTGCTGCCTGATCAGCTCCATCCAATGCCCAGGGCAGGAGAGGGGGGACAGGATCCAAGTTGTGTTCCCAGTGCATTTGTGTGCTCTTAGACAAGGGTGCCTGGGTCTTAGTGGAGACTTCAATTTTGATCTTTTGCCTATGAGATCACAGGTGGCAGCTCAGTAAAATCATTCGAACATCTGTAACCCACTATGTCAAAAGCTGAATAGAAATCATTGCCCAGATTCCACTAATTGATGCTAAGTAGGAAGAAAAATAACGCAGGAGAAAAACCCTCCTAGAAACAATCAATAAATTAAAGATGCTTGGGGATATAAATTCAGCAGTTAAACGAGATACTAATGAAGATGGGAGTTTAATGGTGAGTACGCTCATTACATTGTTTTAAAAACTCTATTTGATGCAGATTTTGTACTGGTAAACGGAAGACAGCCTTGTGACAAACATCCGTGAGAACAGAAGTTGTTCTGGCATATGAGCACAACTACTGCCATTTACTGCTGAGCACCTTTGCTTCCCCATTTGTGCAAGTTGTTGCAAGATCTGGGGGGAAAACGTGGAGCAGTTAATTAAAAAACAACTAATGACTGTTCCACAGGGTCAGTTTGCTTCTCGGAGCCTAAAATGTGCGGGATATTAACACATGTATCATTTTTTTGACACTGGAGGACAATTGCAGAGCCCAGCAACGCTGCTACCGGTTTTAAAGAAGAACTTAATTAAGTTCAGATGGGCTGAGCAGGTTTGGCTGGAAATGAGCATTTGGCTTCCAAAGACTGGAGCTGCTCAGACATCACCAGACTGCAGATTAAGGATGCTGCTTCCCAACCCATCTCAGCCCTGATGAGCAGCACCAGGCTGCTGCTGCCCTGCTCCTGCTTCTAGCCCCGTGGCTGGCCATCACCTCCATCCTAACTCTAAAGGTGTTTCATTTCACCTGTTCTGGACAGCTGCCTTAGGATGAGGTCAGTTATGCTCCCAAAATTCCCATTTCTCACCGCAGCCTGGATGACAGCTCAGACTGACAAATCCAGCCTTTGCAGTCAGGCACAATACCCTGCAGTGGGCAGTTCTGCAGCTGCTGGCTGCAGCCCACTGGTGCTCTGGCTGGTCCAGCAATGCCGTCGGATAGAAAAAACGCAGCAAACCCCACTTCTGCAGGTGCCCCAGCCCCGCTGCAGCTGGGAAGAGGTGGCTTGTTAATGCCTCTGCTTTGCCCTAACACTGGTGAGGCACTTTTCTTGTGTCAGTGTGGAATTTGGTGAACGCAATTATTTTCCTTTATGTCGCACTTAGGTTTAAACTGCATCTCTGCTGGTACATGCTCTGTTTTGATTAATATTAAACTTCCAGATCATCTCGTTGAATTGGAGCAATTTCTTATGACAAATAGTCCGGAGAGCCAGATTTCTGAGTGATTAGTAGCAGGCTGAGAGTGCTGGATGCTTGGGGAGCTTAACGATTCGTGGCCAGATTCATTCACCATGGTTAGAGTGGTGGGCATGTCACAGCTGTGATTCCTCTGGCAAAACCTCAGCCTGAAATGATTTTAAATCAGGAGCTGAGTTTTCCATCTCCCTTCTTTCCAGGTTGGCTGCCTCGCTGAGAAGGGGGGAGGAGAAACGTCCTCCCATCCCAGAATATACAGAAAAAACCCCTGGCTGTGAGGACCTGCTGGGCTGTAAGTCTGTTCTTCCATTTTCTCTGAATTCTTGGCCACAGAGGGAAAAATTCCCACTGGTTCCGGAGTGTTGATCCTAGGGGATCCCTATCCAGATGCTGTACAGGGTACGGGAGAGACCTGGAAAAGAAATGGTTGTATTTTGTTCTGGTTTTGGGGTTTTTTTGTTGTGTTTTTTTTTTTCTCAGGGAAGATGCTAAACAGGGGATGGAAAGAATGACTAAAAGATATGATTTGTGGAGATGGCATGAGCTGATGAAACATGAGGAGAAAGAGAAAGCCTTCACTGATTTCAGCTGTAATCGAAGGGTTTGGCACTGGTTGAAGTTGTGCCTCAAGGGCATTAGGAAGACAGCAGTGAGATGGTTGTGACCTCCTCTCAAACA
>NW_010405321.1:2271-33861 GCF_000710305.1 Buceros rhinoceros silvestris | reverse complement strand
AGGAATGCCTTAGGCTGGTGAAATACTGGTATAGTGCCAATTGTTTGAAGACAAGCATGCGTAGAGTTGTTCCTGGACTAGCTGGGGGTGCTGCTCTGGGCTGGGTCACCAAATAATCCATTACCAGAATGCAGAATGAAAATTAGTAGCCAAATGGATGCTGAAAACTATTTTTGATGCCCAAATGAGTTACCAGCAGTATGTGCAAAAAGTGGATTTTCCCATGCAGAACATGTAACTGTAGTGTGTGCTGGACAAGCAGTGGAGAGACAGGAAAAAAAAGTAGATGAGATCCCTGACTGAGCAGGAAGGCAGGAGCAGCGCTTATGAGACATTAACCTCTTTTTTTTTTTCTTTTATGACCAACAAAAATATAGATGCAGAATCTGTTTTTCATCAATGTTGACTGATTTTTTTCATTGCAAAGGCACAGGTGACTTTCTGAGTTGAATAAGGTGAGGAATTCGGCTGGGATTTGGACCTAGATATTCCAGGTTGTTACAAGTAATCAGTGACTTCCATGGAGAAAAAAACTGTGATAGGCCCATTACATCATGGGAAAAGTTACTGTGGTTGCTGATCCTGTGAAGTGCTGAGGACTTGGTGAATAGGAATTCAGGATTTTGAGTGTTTCTGGAGACTGGGCCCACGACCTGGCTACTCTTTATTGAAGCTCAGAAATTACTTTAAGATGCTGACCATTGATGGTGCATTTCATCTTGCTGTGGAAAAGGTCATCCCTGTTATTCGTAGAGGGAGGGCTGTCTTTGCTTCATGGCTGGCTGAATTTTTGGGCTACATGGTATAATTTATAACTACTTACCGTTTGCAGGCACCAGGCTGAGGATATTTTGTATGTGAAATTTGAAATTCAGGCTGTTGTAGTTGAATATGTGGAACAGAGTTCTTTTACCCAGAGGGAGACAGAGATACCTGGTCTTGTCACTCTTGGCTTCCTCTTCAGTTAGAGGGGATAAAAATAGGGACTTGTAGGGCATGAATTGTCTTATCCTAAAATAACTGTCTAAAATAATTCAGCAGTAGCAAGCCCCCAAAGTAGAGAGAAAAGGATACTGGCAACACACAGAGAGAGTCACTATCTCATGTGGTGGCATTTGTGTTGTAGATGTTGGAGGTAGGCTGTGGTAACTCTTGTTTCCTGGTGTCCTTCTGTTTTCTGCAGAGCTCGTATACGATGCTAGTGTGCTTGAAAATTAAGAACTTACTTAGTGAAGGAGTTGGATGCTTGAGCAATTTTCTTAAAATTGCTCCCCTTCTCATCACGGTGAAGTCAGCTGCCTAAATTGTGAAGGAATGTAAATTCCTTAATAAAGGCAGAATAATCTGTCATATTTTGGACTGTCAGACTCCGAATTTACAATTCCATGCAGTATTGGTTCAAATCTATGCAAAAATGCATTAGCTGTCACGGCCCATTTCTTCAGCAGCACTCCAGTTCTCAGCAGGAGTGTTAGCTTCTTCAGCTGGCTCCAGGTGCTGTTTGGAATTGAGATGAGTAAAGGAGATGAGGTCCTCTCATGCCAATCACTGTGCAGACCCAATTTAAGAGCTGTTATTGACCTGAAGGACTTCCAGTTTCATTGATAAACTGTACAAAGAACAGGAAACAGAGTATTTCTCCATTTTGTGTGGGGGAAGCTGGCTGGGTGATTCCCTGTAGCTCTGCTTGCAAATCGAACAGGTTGTACTTGCACGGCTGAACGTAGCAGGTGGGAAGTCCGAGTGCCCTGTTCCCATCCATGACAGGGTTAGGACCCAAATGGAGCATGGCCTCATATGACAGCTAAACCTGAGTGAACTGAGAGCTGCTGCTTTTTGCCACCTCCAGCCATATATTCTTATTTCCCCTGCAGCTGTGTGATCTGGAGGAAAAATGTAAAAAAAAAAAAAAAAAAAAAAAAAAAAAAAAAAAAAAAAAAAAAAAAAAAAAAAAATCCCCTACCGCAATCAAACCCTCATTTTCATCTGGTTATCCACTTGAATCAACACCTGAAAACTCATGATGGCTAGATCCCAACTGTGGGGAGCCCTATTTGCTTTCCTGGAGCAATGCATGTGTCCTGTGAAGCCTCACCATTAGTCTCTTGGTTACTGGACCTACCGCCTTGACTGTGGAATCATCCCTCCGAAAGATTCTCCCTGTGCAGCTTGCAATAGTACCTAGCTTTTCCCAGGCACTTTGCTCAAGTGAACAAATGGCTAAGTCATATCACAAAGCACTGATTTGTAACTGTTTGACACTGATTTTGCTAGTTCAGTGTCATAGAATAGAATCACAGAATCTTTTGGTTGGAAAAGGTCTTTAAGATCATCGAGTCCAACTGTTAACCCAGCACTGCCAGGTCACCTCTAAACATGTCCCTAAGTACGTGCCTTTTAAATCCCTCCAGAGATGGTGACTCCATCACTTTCCTGGGCAGCCTGGGCCAGGGCTTTACAACCCTTTTGGTGAAGAATTTTTTCCTAATATCCAATCTAAACCTTCTCTGGTGCAACGTGGGGTTGTTTCCTCTTGTCCTATCACTTGTTACTCGGGAGAAGAGATTGACACGCACCTCACTACAACCTCCTTTCAGGTGGTTGTCGAGAGCAATGAGGTCTCCCCTCAGCCTCCTCTTCTCCAGGCTGAACAACCCCAGGTCTCCCAGTTTCTCCTCACAGGACTTGTTCTCTAGAGCCTGCACCAGCTTCGTTGCATTTCTCTGGATGCACTCCAGTTCTTTAATGACTTGCTTGCAGTGGAGGGGAATGAATCTGGCTTGCTCTGTGGGACTTATCTCTGACTGCAGAGCTATGTGTGGCTTTTTGTAATGGAAATATGAGCACTCCTTTTCTGAGTGAAGAATCACAGACTCATATTGAAGCAAAATGAAGCATAGACTTCAGCCTCTTCTCATCACTAGTTATGTAAAACAGGGAGCAAATATCACCAACGAAGCCTTAGAGTAAAACATGCACTGCCATTAAAACCAAGATACTCTCCAAACCTTTAAGTTCATTGCAAGTGATTGCAAAGAATATCTATTGACTACTTAATTTTCTCGTCTGACAAATTGCCTTTGAAATCACATGAAGTATATATAAGGTGGGTGTTCATGAGTGGCGGGTGGAGAAACATCACAAATTACATTCTCAACACCTGTGACCTCACCTATTACTCTGTTATAGCTGTGTGATTTCAGTACCTGCCAGTAACTGCTGTTTGTGTAGGTGTCAGGTAGGTGCTTATGGACTGGCCAGATGTGAACCATCCAGGAGAACAAAGCAGCACATAAGTCGAGTTTGCATTAACCCCTCTTAGCTTGGACAGTATGAGCTCAAGCGACCTTGCCTAAGAGGAGAAAGATTCATGGGATATGGGAACACTATGGAAGGAAAGAGTTCCGTGATCAGACAGCACTGGGCCACATGGGACATCGCAGATTGTTCTTTTGGGAATGCTTTGAAGGGGAGGCACAGTTTATCAACAGTAGTCCATGGGAAAAGCCTGTCCAGAAATATCTGAATTGTCTTTGAAGAGAGGACACATCAGAAGACCACACTTCTGATAACAGCCAGTTACAGACCAAGACCAATGAAAGAGAACCATGTCACTATGATGTGTCATGCAGTGGTGTGCAAGTCGACACCAGTTTCCCTGGTGACCCTTCTCCTTTCCCCTGTGTGTAGCCTGACTGGAATTGTGTTGAGATTAGCAGAATCTGGATGGAAAGCAGTGAGAGAAGCAACTCAGGAAGGAGCAAGGAGAAAGTGAGATAATATCAAGAGGCTGTTGGCAGTTACTGCAATGTGTTAGTGTCTTCATTGAGATCCTAGACACTGATAGACGAATAGAAGAGCACCAGCAGAAAACCACAGAAACGTATTCTCTACTAGTTTTATAAGCCATTTGTTAAAGGATAGCCTGAACTTGGTTACAGGCAGCTCCAGAAATAATTAAGAGAGGCTTTATTAATGCAGACAAGGTACCTGCTGCACACCGTGTCACTTAGCCAAGCTTTCAGTGTGGGTATCTCTCCTGGTCTGAATGAGGGGAGACCTACAACATCAGTCTTCAGTGATGCTTAAGGTTCTGTTTGGAGAGAAGTGTGCTGCCTCTTCGATTTTTGATACTTCTGAGAAGGGCTGTTTCTCTCTTGTTGCCTTCTCTGCGTGTGCAAGTGGAGTTTCTCTTGTTTCTTTGTCCCATATTAAGGAGACTGCTAAAACGGAGAAGGCTTTGCCCAGCCTGCTTACTCAACCCTCGTGTCCTTAACTAAAACTGAGCAGTACAACACAGTTGCTTCCAGGTGAAATCTCAGTTAAGCCACAACACCTTTCCCTTCTCATGGCCTTTGCTATCAGCACTCAAGAAAAAACACAAGGGGAGAGTGATAAAAACTGATTTCTGTTTCACTAGGAATATTTCCCCTTTTGGCTACAGACTGAGTCTGTTCTGACTCTAACCAGTCCTCCCAGGGGTTGATAACAGTAGCTCACAGGAGGCTCTAGCTTATCTGAAGACCAAACAGTAAATTTCTCATTTCTGCTTAGCGGTGAGGTGTTTAATTGCTGCTTAGTTTCGCCAGTCAAGTAATTCACATTGATGTGCTAAAAGCAGCCACTAGCAGTTAAACTTGCATCCGGGGGCTGCAGCGAATGATCCTGACATCTTTCTGTGGACACCCGGCTCTGCAGGCTGAGAACATTCAGATTTCCCCTCTCGAGTGGGTAAGCAATCTATAGAAAATTAGGTCTGAAAAGCCAAGAGAGGTCATGAAAGGCAGCTACAAGAGAGAGGCTCTGATGGGCGACATTTCTTGTCCTGCACCAATTCAGGTTGCAAATTAAAGTGTTGCCACCTTACTGGTAATTTAGAAGGAGAAGTATTGCTTAGACACAGGGAGACAGGATTGAACAAGGAACAGAAGATATTCACTTCATAAAACCTGTTTATCTGTGCAGGAGTGACCGGTGTCCTTAAGGATGTATCGCGTCAGAGGCAGGTAGATGTGGAGATGGCTCAGCGCAGGGTCTGTAGCTCTGCACTGCTGTAAATCAGGGGGAACTCTTCCAGAGCGCGAAGCCCACCTGGCTTGGCTGTTTGCACGTTTTGGCAGTGGGTGTAAAACGCTGCTGGTAGTTCAAAATCATACAGAGTTCTGACTCAGTAACAGTTGAAATCTGCCTTGTTCTCTGTGAAGTAGTTGTGGGTTTGCAGCAAAGCAGCCCAAAGAAATAGACTGGTCTTTGTCTTTTTTTTTTTTAATTTAGTTATTTCTTTTTTTCCTGGAGTGATGATCGTGTTGCATCAAATCAGACCAAATAAATAGACTGGTCTTTGTCTTTTTTTTTAATTTAGTTATTTCTTTTTTTCCTGGTCTTTTCTCTTCTGACAGTCTGATACTTGAAGCCCTGTGTGGGAGCTCCATGCAGAGGATGCAGAACACCCTGCGCATGTCTGAATATCTATAGGAACAGATGCTGCGCAACTTGGAGGCAGATAAACAATTTATTTTCATGAGTTGAAATGGTCAGATAACTCATGAGGGGCAGAGCACAGCGGAGCCAGGGCCAAAGATGCACGAGTGTACAAAAAGATGGGGAAGTAAATGGTTTGCTGCAACTTTTCAAACTCTGAGTGCTGGGTGGGGAGTTATGGTTGTACCGTCTTGGGGACTATCTGCGCATGTTTTGTTATGGTTGTCGTAGAGCTTGTAGCATGATGGGTTATTAGGGAGCATCACCGGGATTTAGTTTCTTGGTGGATCGTGCCACCAGGGTTGAAGCACTGCTTCAGCATGTCTGCAAAGGTCATCACACCTCATGGCTGCCACAGAGCTCAAGAAGTAATTTGCTTATTTAAAACATGCAGGCAATTGGTTAATATTTTAAGAGGTGCAATAGCTGTAATTGTAGACTAGGTAATACAAAGCTGCTACTCGTGTTTAACACTGACACTCTTCTCCAGTTCAGGTAATGCAAATAGATGAAAAGATCACTAATAACAGCTTCCTGGTGTTCAGACTTCAGGTGTGAGAATACCTAGATGAAATGAAAGCTTCGGAGTATGAAGTAGCCGCAAAACTCCAGAAACTCACATTTTAGAAAAGGGTCTAGAACTCCTGCTCCCAAACTCATCTCACCCTCTGAGCAATACTGCTATCCGTTGGCAGTTTGAAAGATGATGTTCCCCTTGCCTCTCAGTAAATGAGTATAGGAGTTGGAATGAAGTGGTAGCACAGTCCATCTGAGAGCTATTACCTGGAACAAAGTTCATCCGTATAGTTTTAGCTCCAAGTAGTTAATGAGCAGATTATTTCTTCGAAAAAACCACCCCACCACCCCCAGCCAAACCAAATTCCCCCCAAGCCCCACACCACTTGGTTGAAGCCCCTGGGTGGTTTCTGATACCCAGCCCCCAGCTGTTTGCATTCATCTGAGTGTGATGTCTTCAAACTGAGAACCACAAACCAGAGAATCGATATCATCTACTGAGCACAGCACAGTATAAACACAATCAATTAATTCCTTTATATGGAAAAGGAGCTGGAATCCAGCTCATCGCCTCTCTCAGGCAAATTATAAGGATAAGAGTTCCCCTGAGCTGAAACCAGAAGCACCAGCTTTCTGCACACTTAACCTATAATTGTCTATAACATGCATGGAGTTAAGCGAGATGCAATTTTATTCGCAAGAGTTTCATTATCTTTAATCGGCTTTTCCATAATTTCCTTTGCATCTGGTTGTTTTTATTTTAAATACATAAAATGTTTCCTGTGTATCCAAAAGGTGAAAAATTCAGTATTATGTTCAGAAAAATACCCCATTCCCAGGAGCTTTAGCAGTGTGAGTAGTGAAAACAGGAATGCACAAACAGGTTTTCAGGGGAAGAATTTTGAACCGTTTAAGCATCTTTCCCGTGGCTGTGCCCTAAAATACTTTCAGAGTAAAACAAATATTTTTATGAAATTGTAATATAATCCACAGCTATAGGAGTAAACAAGATGACAGAAACCAGAGGAAAGAGGCCTTTTTGAATAGACCGTTTTAAAAAAAATTGTTGCTGATGAAGTGCTGCTTATCACTTGCACTTGAGACCAGCTTTTTAGATCTTGATCCTGTAATATGCAAAAACGTGGAGAAATTTAAAGGAGTAAACAAATCTCTCCGATCCTTATGAACTACATGTTGATGTGCCTTAGTGAAAGGCTGTCTTCGTTTTCCCGGGGGCTGGAGATGGTCAACAATGCCCAGAATTTGACAAGAAGAACTACCTTTCAAAGCCTGTTGCCAGTAGGGAGAAGCAGTTCATCACCTGCATCTAAATGTGTCGTTGGACTATGGGAGAAGAGCTGAGCACTGTGGTCCAAGGAAGAGACGGACCAACTGGTGGGAGAATAGAATTGCACTAATAAAATGATCAAACCCCCCTGAGAATTACAAATATTTAAAGAATGTTTAATTCGTTTAGTTGGGTTAGATAATGCTAGTGTAGTCTTCAAATATCACGTATTATGGCTTGTCGCAGGAGGTGAGGAAATGATCCACTGCTGCGTTCATGGGCTCAAATGGCATTTAGTGTCGCAAATTAGGAATACTTTTTACGGCTAGGGATGGTGAAATGCTGGAATATGTTGGCTAGAGAAGTACTGGGTTCTCTGATGTTTGAGATATTTGGTCAGTCAGATAACCACCCATCAGGGGTGACACAGCTGCCTCTGACCCTGCTTTTGGGGAACAGAGTAGATCTGATGACTCTGCATGGTGCTCTCAAGCCCTAATTTTCTGCGGTTCAGTGTGGGCATCTCAAGGCTGGTCAAAGACATACACCTGGGTGTCGGGGAAAAAAAACCCAAACCACACCTAACTCTCTGCTGAGCATCGCATGGGTGTGACATGACCTGGAAACTGTGTTCCTGAGGGTGGCTGCCTCGGCTTTTGGCAGGGAGAACTCAAATGAGCCTCGTGCCTGTCTGATCTGTCTCCTCTCTGCTCTCTCCTGTGCTGGTGGCTCAGCCCAACTTAGTTTTGGGGCTTTGGATCTCCCCCAACCTTGCTTGCAGGTTGCCTAGTTCTAGCAAGGTCTCTCTCTTTTAGAAGTATTATTACTTATTCAAGAGCCAGAAGAATCTAAGGAAACCTCTACTAATCAGGTGAACACAGATTTTTTGTTTTGTTTTTCCCAGCTCTTAACTTGTCAGATCTCCATGGTTATGGCTCCTTTTCACCTCACCTGCAAACAGCAAATTTTTGCCCAGCACGTGGAGGTGTTACTGCTACTCAGAGGGAGGATTTTCCAGCATGTGATGGGCATTCTAACTTTTTTTCTTAGAAAAAGCTGACCCATTTGGTTGAAACTTCACAGAGTACACTTACTAGAGAAACAAAATGAGAAGAAACTCCCCACATTTCTTATAAGATTAAATTTTGCCAGATCTCTGAGCAATTGGAACCAGATTTTATATATGGAATGTCAGTTAACCGTCAGTTAACTGGCAAATCCTGGGAGTTCCTAGATGGCACATCTAATGTATGATGGCATGTGCAGCATATGCCTCGGGTCTTTCTTTGCCCAGCCAGAGCCTTCTGGTGGTCAAAGCCCTGACAAGTGCAGTGGTAAGAATCCAAGCAAAAGAATTTTCCTTTCATTGCATCAAAGCCCTGGAAATTTTCCTATTCCCTTGTTCTCTCAGGGCAGCTGTTAACAGGTCAAATTGGATCCTGGAGCAAAGATACCAGTGAGACCAGCTTCATGTTTAGGTTTCCCTCTTGGAGCACTTACTATGGTGCTTTTGCACCTTTGCAAACATCTTGTAAAACCACTGGAGTGTAAGATTGGCTCTTCCCACCCATTCCTGATCATCTTTCTAGCCAGATATAACTCCCCCCATCTAAAACCCCTCTCATTTTCAACACTGCTTCCTGGCGTGGCTGTTTGGACTTTTGTTCCTTCTGGTGGCAGTGTGTTGGCACTGAAAAGCAGCTAATAGGGATGGATTCCCTCCTGCTCATCACTGGAGACAATGCCTGTTGGCTCGGATCCAGGATTTGCTCAAGTGCTTTCATGTCCCACCATGGGTACGGAGCAGTGTCTGGGTTGTGAAGCCACCTGGTAGCAGCCAGAACAGCCATTCTGCCACTGGGCCAGCCAGGAGCTCACCTCACCTCGCTGTGTGCCTGGGGAAGGGATCACTGAGCAGATTTGTCCTAAGCAGTAGAGCTCAGCAGCATTGTTTTCCAGGACAAAATGTTCTTGCTCGTATTGACCATCATAGGGTCTCCTCTTGCCGTCTGCCATGCAGCTTAATAGCTTCACCCGGCCATGATTAGCAGCTCAGGGTTCCAGATTCCTCAGAGATGTGGTGTAAATGCTTTTCTTCCTGGCTGTTGTAAGTGACATGCTGGTCACCACTACCATAACTCCCTGGAAGCGGTGCCAGTGCTACCTACCACTGGCTAGATGCACAGCCCAGGGATGTGAGCCTCTGTAGCCTGCACTGTCCTTGGCTGCAATTGCGTGTCCCAGAAACAGTAAAAGCCTGGGGACCTTCACTTACTTTCCTCTCGAACCTGAAATGTGCAGCACCTTACACAGAGAGGTCCTGAGTCGTCGTAAGTCTCAAGTGAGTGATGTTTATTTTCCCTCTGTTGCCTGTTCCCTTTCTGAACGAAGGAAGATCAATGGACTATTTCAGCTCACATGACCTCTGGGAATAGAGGATGCTGGCAGAGTGTTTTTTTTTTTTAAGAAAAAGGGGAAAGAAATAAAAGAACATGAAAGGTTTAACTACAGACTCTTCCATGACCCCTTTCCAAACCCAATATTATCCTAATAAAATAATGTGCTGCTTGTATTTTTTTTTTCCCAACAAGGACTGTGAGTTCATTTGTTTGTTTTACATTGCCTGCTCAGAACAGTGTAGCTCTATGAGGTTAAAGAGATCCTCCGAGAAAGATCCTATTGATTTTAATTACGGAGAAACAGCCCACAGGGACAAAAGGACTTTGGCTGTTTATTTAGCCATCGCTGTGCTGCAGTATTGTGTAAGGAGAGATCAAATCAGTTGCCCTCATTATTACAATAATAATAAGGCAGAGACTTTGGCTGTTTATTTAGCCATCGCTGTGCTGCAGTATTGTGTAAGGAGAGATCAAATCAGTTGCCCTCATTATTACAATAATAATAAGGCAGAAAAGGTGCTTCAGGGCTTCAGGATTTTTTTTTTTTTCTTAAGAAGCAATAACCTCCACCACTCCTCCCACTAATAAAAGGCAGACATGAGGAACAAGGAGCAATTACTATTAGTCAATATTAATTCAATTACGCTCCTGTTATTTATGTCATTAAAATGATTGTTTAATATTTTAGAAATATCCCAACCAAACCAGGGGCTGCATCTGTTATTTTACAGATTGATTTTTATCACGGCAAAATGCATGTTGAATGTTTTCTACCTCTTTTGCACCAAAGGTGAAGTTAATCGGTTATTCAGCATGAACAGCAGCTAAACCATGTGCCCAGTGGTACTGTGCATGTTTGCAGTAATATCTGGGTTGAGTATACACCTACTTGAGTGTTAAACTGAAAATCCTCCAAGGAGGAGCAACCCCTACTTGCCTGGGGTGTCTTTCCACCTATTCTGGACTAACCCCAACCCAGCTTTATGGTGGTCTTGGCGAGAGCAGAAATCAGTTTGTTCTACTTAGGATATTTGCTACTTCTGGGTTTTTTTTTGGAGCCTGAGTTGATCTCTGCTCTGTGAGTTGGCACAAGTTGCCTCATGAGAATTCAGTATTCCCCCATGTGTATTACCTTGCTTAAATACTTTTTAATGAATGCTTGATACTTTTGGCCAGAAGTGCCCAAACAGGCAAATTATAGTGCTTTATGTGAACTGTGTCTCAGATTTCACTCGTGCCTGACAGAAAAATTACCCCGTATTCTTCTTGGCATCGATCTTGTAAAACTGTACTTGAGTGACCCAAGGGCAATGCAGCAAAAGGGGGGTGTGCAGGGACCGGTTGGATAAAAGTCAGTGTTTGAACATGCAGGTGATCAAGGCTGGGAACAGTTGTTGAAGACAGAATTGGCCTGTTAGACACCTTGGCCAGGCAACATGTAAGTGCACGTTGGGTTTGGCGTGGAAAAAATAATGGAGCTACAAGTCACTGAAATGAAGCTGTCATTTAGCTGTGATTTGTTGAGCCCTGTGCTTGCTGAGGGCTCTGCAGGAGGGCTTTAAAGAGAGCCCAGGACAGCTGTCAGCGTTATTTGCAGTCTTCTGTGCAAAAGGTGTGGCAGATGTTGACTCAACATCCAGCTCAGCAACTGACTTCATGCTTAAGGGTTTTCTTTATTTTCCTTTAAATCATGGTACTTGGAAAGGATTTCCTTGTTCTCTTTCTGCTTTAGTTGAAGCTTTTGGAACTTCAGATGATGTCACGTGGTTTGAGCTATTTGAGTCATCCAGTGGGCCACCAAATCTGTGTTTCAGTGACTACTTGTGTGACTAACAGACATCCTAAGTATTGCAGGAAAAGATGTTTCAGTTGGTAAGGTTAATGCAGCACCAGCCACTGGGTTGTAGGTCCCTTGTTTAAATAGTACCTTGTTCTGCTGATGGTGCTTCTTCAGATGTCCAGATAGGGTGTAGATTCAGTCAGAAAGCCACAGAGGGCATGTTTCTGAGCTGGGAGCTGCAGCATTGCCCCAGGGTGTGGAAAAAACCTGGTACAGGAATTTTCCTAGTGTCTTGCTTTTACAAAGATGGTTAAAACAGTTGACTCAAAATATCTTAGAAATATTTTACCCTGTGATCAATGTATCAGTTTACTGCTTGACAGTTGTCCACGATGGAGTGCATCAACTCAGCCAGATTGTCTTTGCCATGATCGCTTTTTAACTGAGTTTGCCTGAAATAGTCTGTTCCTGGAAGGTGAGAGCCACTGTTGGTAGCGAGGATGCGAGGTAGCACAAATGAATTTAGAAAGACGATGAGCAACTAACAACGAAAAACAAAGATGGGGTTTAAAATTGAATTTTAGGTCTTTAATTGCATCCCAGGTTTGAAGACTGCATGTTTGATACTTCCAGTGTTTCCGGGAGACTGCGGACTAGGAATTCACATTTCCCATGATCTGGCCACGACCATTTATGCTATTTCTGTTCTATCTGTTCTATTTTATGACATATTCTATTTCTGTGATCAATCCACACCTCAGAAGATATCAGTATGGGAAGTCTACTTCTAAGAAGAAAAGTAGAATAATTAAGCTTATATTCAGAGAGATAACATGGAGGAAGGATGGATGATAGAACTATTTTGGACTGCAGATACTGTGAAGGAGGTGTCCCCTAATGTGAAGTCAGAATTCGCTGATGGAGAAGTAGCAGCAATTAGTCGTTTGGGAGAAACTGATTCCAAAGGAAAGCTGAAGTCTCAAAGCAGAGGTAAGCAAGTACAAAACGCAGGATACATTGACAGTCTGTAAAACTGTATGTAGATATCACAGGTGATCAGGGTTTAGTCTGTGAAAACTGGGAGCGTCAGCTGGGGTGTTGGCTGTTTGTATGAATATATCCGAGAACGCTTTTCTAGACAAACCGTTTTAGGCAACCAGTAAATGCTGGAGCAGCATGCAGCACAGTAGGCTAACTGGTATTTACTCAATATTTTGATTTTGAAATTTGCACCAGGATCACATAGCTTCTGAAATTTGCAGTGTGGTATCCCTTTCCAGACATCTGCAGCTAAGAGCTACGCTTCAGCTAAACTGAGGTTAACCAAGAATTAACTGTAGATTGGGCTGTGACTTGAGGTAAAGTTCTCCCTTTTGGCTGTGCCTTTGCTCCCCACTGGTAAACTGCACTCCCTCTCTGTCTAAGTTTTAAACCTGTTTTAAATTCTTTCTTGGTATGCCCCATGAAATGTTTTCTTCAGTGTCCCTAACTCAGCCTTCAATCAGTCTTAGTAACGTTTCTCCACTGCCTCCCCATCAGTCCCAAAGACCTTTTTGCCTTTTGTCCTCCCAGTCCTTCTCTCATCTCCCATTTCCCTGTCTTTTCATCTCTGTGTCGGTCTTTCTGTCTATTCCTCTGCATACAAAGTAAGCGAGTCTCTTTCATTTCTTGTATTCTGGATTTATCCCCTAATCTCTTCTTATTCACCTTTGGTTTTGTCATCAGTTTACATTGAAGGGGGCACCTACAGCTGACTAAGCTTCTGCTCTTCTGAAACCCTTTCCCTTACTGTAGCACTGATCTTCCCCGTAAGTGTGAGAAGCCTGTGGAACTCGATGCTGCTTTGAGGTAACAGGGCTGTTGATTGTCCACAGAGTAGTCATGCTCCCTCCTAGTGCTCATACACTAGCCGGCTTGGCTACTGCCTGCCTTATGGTGCTGTATGTTAAAAGCATACCCAAAGCCTAAGGATCACCAGCTCTTTTGGGCAGAGATTTTTCTCCTAGTGGTGGGAAAGTCTGAGAAATTTTCTGAGCAATTTCTGGCAACTGGAAGCCATCTCAGGTTTGTCCAGTATTTGCAATGCTCTTTCAGGGGTTAATTCTTACCTGGGCATATGAATATTTATATATCTCAGCTAGACATAATGTGAATGGTATTGATTGAGTCTTGCAGGAGAATTCTGCTTGCTTCTATGGAAATTCACGGTTGGGGCCCAATCCCTGATGAATTTATAGCGGATCAGGTCAGTATGCTTGGGTGGCTGTATGACAGCATTGCAGAATGGAAAATTTTGCTGTGGAAAGCACTTTTGAATCAAGAGGAGAGAATAAAATGTTCACCTTCTTGGTCATGGCTTTTGGTTATGGTTATAGCTTAACATAACTACCCGTCAAATGAACGCATATTTTTATGATCACATGTAGGGTGGTTGGTGGTGTTATAGGCACAGAAGATTTAAAGCTGTTCTCTTTTTGTGTTTTCTTTTTGAAAGCTGCATTAATTGTTCTGATGTCTGAGCATCTGCTTGATATGCATTGTTGCCCCTACAGACTGAGGAAGACAATAGCTAAATACAAATTTATTGAACAGGGAAGCTATAAACCCTGAAGTTAGCACAATATTTTAATGGAAATCGTACTTTGTCAAGGTACATGTATCACATTTTTGTGGAGATTACAGTCCATCAGTATTAGAGTTAATTAAAAATTAAGTCACTGTTCTGCTGCTCCTATATGCAGCTTTTTCGCTATATAGCCTGATGGCTAATTGCAGGGAGGCATGTGTCTTTTATCAATGCGAATGCATAAACCAAAATGTACTTGGTAAAGGAATTTACTTTTCTGTTAACTCATCCATTCCATTTTTGGTGGCAAAACCAGTCTTTAAATAATTCCTCAGCTTTCATTTCATGTATTTTTACAGCGTTAACTGGAGAGAGCTGATTCATTATCTGCTGTCCTAAGTTTACCTGCTCTCAATAACTCACAAGGCCAGGTCACCCTGCAGTGCCTCCTCTCGCCTTTGCTCAGATACCATGTCTAACTGAATGGAATTGACCTGTTTAAGGCCTCTTCACTCCAACTAAATTATTTGATCATAGCTACAGACATCTGTTTGGGGCAGTAATTGCTTGTTTATAGGAGCAGAGAAGAGCCACCAGCAGCAACAGCAGCAGCAAGACAATAAAGGCAGGGGACAAGCATGGAGGGCGTGTAGACAGGTCCTGACAGACCACTGCCTGCTTGAGATAAGCCATGCAGATTAGTTCTATGCTATCTATCGCACCGCCGGCGCCTAATAATCCCCTTTAGCACTCATTCACAGTTAGGTAGCAGACAGAAAACTAATACAGGGGGGAATCCGGTCCTGCTGCCTTGCCACAAATCTGGGACACAGTATCTGGAATCGGCGGGATTTTACCGTACAATTAGTTTTAAATGTCAATTTCATGGTGGCTCACGAGATGGAAAATAGAAGAATAGCAGGTAAAGGTGCCCATTGCAAACTAGATTATTTGAGAGAGAGAGATGGCTATCCAAGATGCGGCTGCCACCACTGCTTCCTGGCTTGGCAGCGGCAGCGTGGACATTGAGGTAAAGGTAAAGGGTGACAGAAATGTGACTCGAAGAGCTGAATCGCTGGAAAAAAAATGACGTGGTGTTTCTGTGCTGTTTGTGTTCAGTGAGGAGACAATGCGAATTTTAATTGATTTGCAGAACCTTGTTGCAATTATCATGGAACATAAGCCGGTTGCGCTTGAGGGTGACTTGCGACGGCAGGAAGCCTGTAAAGCCCTGCACGCTGCGCTGGGCTCCTCCTGTTAGCGCTGCACATGTGTTTTCCCTTAGTGCCAAACCACAACACGTGACACCTCATGGGTGCCACTGGCCAGGGTTTAAAGGACCTGGAGATGCTGGGGTTCGGTTAAGAGAACTCAACATTTGCATTCAAATGTTGAATTAAGTAATTTTCAACTTTTAACATTTTAACATTTGCAAAAACAGAAAAATGCCAGGATAAGGCTTATTTTAGTTCAATTCCCTTTTGCAGGAAGCAGGAGAAAAATACATGATCAAGTACTGCTTTTCCACAGCCAGCTGTAATTCTAGCACTGCTGTTTTGATTGCTTGACTTTGCATCCTTAACCACTTTATTTTCAACGCGCACCCAGCATGAACAGAGCACCTACATCTGCTAGGTGGCCTCTTCCAAAGCCCATTTCCTGAAGAGTGGAGAACCGCAGTATTCGTCACTGTCTGTTGACCAGACCCACAGCACATCCAGCCAGACACAGAAAACTGGGCTTCAGCAATACGGTTAGGGGCGGTGACCACCTCTGGGTTAGCCCAGCATTATAGAGCCAATGGCTTTTCTGCCGCACTGCGATGTCCTGTATTCTGCACGTGGAGAACTGTAGACAGAAACCGCTTTCTGAAATCACTACAAGTTTTGAGTTATACTGATGCGGTTTTAGGTAAATTGATCTGGATTGTTAAACATTTCCAGGGTGTTCTCACATGGAAGTCAAGATCTTTCCTAGAGGCAACTGCTTTTTGAAGCCCACCAAATTACTAGAAGATTCCTATTAATTTTATTTTTTAATTAGAAGCCTGCAATTTGCCAAGAGATTTTTGACAAGATTTAACAAGATATTTGTTACTGTTCTGAGCCAGTGAAAGGAAGAAGAGAGGTGGACTGCTTTAACTGACAGAATCTGGGATGTTTGCTTGAATCCCAGAAACACAGATTAGTGGGATGTGGTGCAGGTGATGGAACCAGGAGATTGTCATAAATGCGGTTGTTGTTCAGCTGTGCCACATGTTTCATGGGCAGGAGTCCTTCTCAGTGTGATATAAACATGTGCTTGTCTGCAAATGGATAGGAAATACTATTCTCCAGAAGTGTTAAAGTTTTTAGTGGTGCAAAGAAAGTGACTCTGGCTCCTGAACTTTTCAAGTCCTGCTTCTTGACATCTAGTAATGCTTTATGTAAATAATCACGAAAGCTGATTGTAGGCATCTGTGGGAAAGGAACTCTTCTCTCAAACCGCTTTCTTTAAAAACATTCCTAATGCTCAAGGTGATATTTTTCAAATTTTTCAGTTCACAGTTTGTACTGAAAAAAAAATCATATTATCATCCAAAAGCCAACAAAAGGATCCGTGTTGCATTATTCCTCTAGTGACAAAGTGCTGCACTTTGCTGCTGATGACATCTTTACTTTGATGTCCATTTATTCTCTTTATTAGCAGAGATAAACTTTCATGAGCCAAAACTCCTTTTGTGTCTTCAGCATGTTCATTTTTTCACTCTTCCTCCCTTCTATATCCAGTATGGAATTACAACATATTGAAAATTCACTTACTAGTCTCTTACTAGTAATCAAGTGAACCTCCTGTTTGTGGTGCATTGAAGTTACCTACCATATAGTTGTTCCACGTGATGGCCTGCTCTCCTAAAAGACTCCCTATTGCTCTTTCCCATTATAATTTTGTTTGTGTCTTCTTGCTTCTGTTGTCTTTTGGCTGTGTCCAGCCTCATGGGGTTTTTTTGGCACGGTATGCCCAGCCCTTAGCAAGCATGGGGTTATCCTTCCTCCTCTGAAGAGGTCTTTTCTGTCAGCCTCACAAGTATGTGCAGTTTCTGATGTGTGTTACTGGAATTGTGTGCATTTTTTTCCGGGGGCCGAGTAATGAGAATTGCTGACCTATAAGCTTGGAATCATTTTCTCTGATTAAGTGGCACCATTTTTGATTTCTTGATTAATGTGCCTGATCAATCTTTGCCACAAAAGATTTTTTGCAGACATCTTTTTCTGTTTGATATTGTGAGTTGGGTATCCCAATATCTGCTTCACGTCCTGCGCAGCAACCTCTCCACACACATCTCTGAGAAGCCTTGTGCTTCTGCATGAATTTCACATGCTATACGGAACCTCCTTTGGCAGGGCTGTAAAATTTTCATGGGACACAAGACTTGCATGCAGAAGGCGCTTTTATTGAGTTTTTTTGGTCAATTACAGGAGCTTCAGAACTCGCCATCAGGGGCAGAGTCCTCAGCCTCTGTAAATCCTCCTAGCTCTGTTGAACTCAGCAGGGCTTTGCTACTTTACACATCTGCTCTCTGGTTTTTATCTGGGAATGTTTTTACTCTGCATTGCCAGCCTGAGAGTTATTGTGCAAGCAGGCTGTAAAGCACAGCGGTGTTTTTTGACTCCATCTACATGTCCTGTATTTGTTATCTAATTGCCAATAGACTGAACTGCAAAGGGACTGTATTTTTCAGCCAAACGACCTGTAAGTAGCAGGAAATCTTACGCCTTTACCTCTTTGCCCAAGACAAGAGCATCCACATTTTACATAATGAGAGAAATCAACTGTTCTTTATCAGTGCTTTTTGTGCAATTGCAAATCTTTAAAGTCTAGCTGCTGCTTGGATTTAACAACTGCATCCCAACCCTCCATACATCAGGAACATGCAGGTCACTTCTGAACAACTGCAGTGAATACCATTGCTCGTAACTAGATAGAGCTGAAATTTGGCCTCAGATGTTCACACAGGATCCCAGGCTGCTTGAGGGAGCAGTGTGCTTCCGTTCAAAGGGGACCACAAGTCGGTGTTTGACTTCAAGTTAAATTTATTTTTGTTTTTTGAATTACAATTAAAGTATAAACTATTGATGTGAAGAAAAATTACAGTGTCTCTTGTCAGTCCAGATTTCTGGGTTGTTGCAGACTCTGCAGCTATATGAAATGCAGAGGTTAAGACCTTACTCATGTGCTTTGGTATGGGGAGGGCAGAAGAACCTCTCAGCTGCAGCCCTAATTCCTTATCTCTAACCGTAATTTTTTTTTTGGACATGTGAGCAGACCCCATTCCTTGTTATTTCATCGTGTCTTTGTCAGTCAGCCCCACCCAGTTGAAGTGTTGCAGGAGTGGGTTTGTTCTCCTCCTGGGAATCCATCTGGAGATGCAAATGGCATCTTGTCAGTCCCACAGCCCACATCAGACCCCAGCCAGAGCTCGCTCTTGCAGATGAGGAATCTCAGAGGTTTAACAGAGAATGTGCTGGGACGTCTGATGAAATAGTGAATTACAATTACAGCTGCTAACAATAATTCTTATTACCACAGTCTGTTCAGATGAAATCTTGTATCACCCAGGTTTCCGTGCTGCAGGATTCTTGCCTGTCTGATTTGATGGGGTGTCCTGCTGTGTCTCTGCACCTAAAGCAATGGCTGGTGCCCTCTGGCTTATCCTCCACTTCTTCAGAGGAACAGTTCGGCTTAATGTTCAATCCAGTTTGTCTAATTATTTAAGTGTGGGCTTCTAATAGCACGGATTAGTCAGATCAGCAGGTGGGCTTGAAATAAAAAATATAATAACTGATATCACATTGGCCAGTCTAATCAACAGGGGCTGATAGCATCTGCTTTACCCTGTGCTTTTGTATTGTGAATCAAATCTCCAAATTGAACCGAACTATTTCTAGGAGTCATATTATCAGCGCTTGGCTTTAGCCGCCCTTGTGAGCTCTCACAAGATCCCCAGAGATAGAAAGCAATATGCCCTCCTTCCAGTTAAATTCAGTTTGGTTTCCAAGTGAAAAAGAGCCCCAAGAAATACAGAAAAGCCTAAGCTGTCCTCAGACGTACTATGTCTGGCTATGTTATAACGGAAAGATAAATATTTCCCTTTTTGCTTTTTTCTTTTTCCCCTCCTTTTCCTTTCTAATTTTGATTTTTCATTTAAAATTTTTTCTGTCTTTTCCCTGGCTACCAGAGTAACTTCTAGTAATGTCTTCTATAACATGACCAGCCCCATCACAAAGGAATTATTTGCTCTTGTGTCCCCTTCACAGCTTGAAGTCATGTGTAACGCAGCCTCTTATTTCAATTTCACTTTCCAAATAATCAGGTAGTTTTTATTTTCAAGTAGAGCCAAAGAAGTACCATTGGCTCCTGAAGCAGGCGGTGGTGAATTTTGTACGGGTCCATAGCTCTTGCAGGATTTTACTGCACTGCCCTTCATTACCTTTGGAGATGTCTCTATCTCCTGTATCATCTTGCTTTGACACTGAGAAGAGCAGAGTTCCTGGCCATTGCCTTCATCCCAAAGTTTTAGCTGACTTCCACGCCATCCAGGATTAAATCATGGGATACCTAGAAGATAAGGATTGGCCTTTTCAACTCCACTTCTACTGAAATGTGGTGAGCAGGGGATTGTTCCTCCTGTGCTGGACTGGGCCTGCTAGAAGGTCGTTTAGATGTGAGCCTCACCATCACCAGTGAAGCGCAGCCTCTCACCGTGTGCCCAGAAGCAGGATCTTGAGGTTGCTCGGAGGACACCTTCTGGTCTGGTGGTGATACGCTGTGAATTGCCTTTTATGCCACATTACACCGTGTTTATTTCGGCTGGGTGGGAACTGATGAACAGGACGCGCAAGGGGCAATGGTCATTATCTGCCAACGTGTGGCAGTGTGTCCTGCTAGCCTGAGATGATGGGAAATGTAATTTCTGGATGCTGATGAAGTTTTGTGTAGAGCTGTTTGCATTTCCCCCGTTGTTACCTTGTGGTTCTTATATTAATTTGTTGCATACCCCCCCTTTTCTCTGGGGCTGCGGTGTCTTTGTTTCAAAGAAAGAGCTCTGGATTTTTTATTAGCAGGTTATCCTGAAAACAGGGGGATGGGAATTTCAAATCTTCGCAGCAGGATCAACAGAGAAGAGGCTTGTTCTAGATGTTAGCTGTGATTCAACTTCGAGACTTGGGCTAAATTTTAGACCTAAGTCCATTTTGCGCATCACTCCTGAGGTCAGCAGGACTCGGGCAAACACTAAATGCACCACGTGGCAAGTGCTTCACTTGCTGCCTGTTGCGTGGGAAGCTCCTTTCATAACAGGCCTGGATCAAGAACCACACGTGGGTGTTATCTCTAAAGCTTAACTCACCCTTTCAGCACAGGCAGATTGCTTTTAAACTCACGAGGAGGCGACTAGCCAGGGAACTGGGGAAGAATATTCATTTGTTTTACAACCAAAGCTGCCTTTATCTTCAGATACTCAAATGTGAAAGTATATTTGTCTCCCGCTGATGAAATATAATATTGATGTCACCTCCGGGAAATACAGCGTAATGTATTGCCTTTCCTTCTTTTTCGCACTTTATGTAAACATGCAAACACCCGTGACACCCCGCTATGATGGCAGCCAATAGACTAAACACCCTCGCTGCTGTTGTGTAACCACGGGCAATTTATCTAAGTCTCACCTCTCTTAAAACACTTTTATCAAAATTGGCGGTCAAACAGCACTGAACCATGGTGGCCTCAATCTTAAATGCTGCGGTGCAGATTTTAATTTGGGAAAGATTAATGCACTCTCAAGTGTTAATGCCACAGCTTTCTGTTATCTACATTGATGGGTGTCAGCTAATTTCTGCAGAAGGATTGTAAAGCAAACTGTGCATGTTGATGTTCCAGAGAACTAAGCTCCAGAATGGCTGGATATTAGAGAGGGGAATGGAACGATTTTCTCAAATTTCTTCTAAAATACAAAATGTTTCCCCTGTCTTTCTAAATCTGAGCTACCGAGTCAATTCCACTCAAGCTGATTCTGGAAGATACAGGGAATATTTCATTTAAAGGAGCAGTAAAAGTGTCAAAAGATACTTTATCAAGGTCGCTTTTAGATTGAAGATAACAACCTATCTCATAACAAATATAGACTCCCATAGAAAGCTTTGTAATTTTCAGTACTGTAAAAACTCTTAGTCTCTGTCTCCATCATCTCTTATGGATTTTTCTCCTTGTCTGGCTACGTATAATGCCTTAATCAACACAAGCCTTTTTTTTTTTTCCTTTTTTTCCCTTTTCATTTAATAAGCTGACAGTAACTGGTATGCTTCAACTGGTTTATTTTTCAGCTTCGTACAGTTTAACAAAAACAGATGGAGTTTGGTCTGTTTTTTGAATAGTCTTTCCTAACCGTGAAGAAGGTATCTGTGAAGAGGATGATGCACAATAACTAGGAAATTCTATTTGTGCAGACTAATTTACACAGGAAGAGGGGGGGAAATGCAATTAAGCTCATAAAACTTGCTCCAGCAATGATCCAGGTCAAGGGGCTAGTAGTGAATTGCATGAATAACAGTCACTCACCCAGCTGCATTAAACAGTCTTGATAATATAATCCAAAATAGCCAATTATTTTGAGTGTTACGGAAAGATCCTATTGTTATTTAACAATGGTTTATATGGGAAAATAGTAATAAAGGGTATATGGCAAAAAATAATTTCAAAGAGATTAGTTGCAATTCACTTCACAGTAAACTGTTTTCATACCAGAGGGATGAAGGAACAATGCTTTATAGCAGAGTGAATTGCATACGATTTAATACTGATTTTGTATGTTCAACCAAAACTGTACCACCCGCATTATCATAGGGCTAGGGGGAAAACATACTCCACCAGGATCAATTTAAATTCTTCCCTTTCTCAAGGATGATTTCTTCTTTAGCTTTAAATAGTGAAATTCAATTCAAGTGTTTCCTCCCTATTTGTTTTCCCTAGCTGCAGTTTTTTGTGTGCTTCAGACAGCCCCTTCTCTGAGCCTGCAAACTGGGCTGGCAGCTCAGGCACCCGTGCCCAGGCAGCACCTGCTCCCCTCCCCAGACAGCCTCTCTGAACGTACAACCACTGCTTCTCCCCATCCATCGCCCCTTTCCCCATATAGAGTCTGTAACTGCTGGCAGCTCTGTTCTCTCCCCTGTCTGATGTGACTGTATGAAGAGAGTGAAAACGCTGAGGATGTAGTTTATTGTTAGTAGTCTTCTCGAGGACCCTTGTTTCCATGCTGTTCGGGATCCTTGGCAGCTTCACCCTTGCATCACGTGCGTGGCAAGACAGTGCCATTGGCTCCATGTGACAAGCAGGAGCTGAGGAGGAAAGGCACGATCAGCAGCCAGCAGCAGAGCCCTGTGTCCTGCAAAATGATCTTCCCCAAGACGTGAACTTCCTCCTTTGGCTGTAGTGAGTGAGACAAGGGGGCGAGGACAGGACGGCTGTTGGGTGGATAAGCAGGGAGACAATGAAGACTGTACTTGCTAGGCTGGGTAAAATAGGTCTAGGGATGTTACTTCTTGCTGAATTTACCAGGAAAGGAGAGCAAGAGCAGCGCTCACTCTAACTCTGTGTTTTGAGTTCAGTATTTTGTGACTTTAAATCTGTGTAATTTAATTGGTACTATTTGCCTGCATGGATTTTTACAGGTATTTTGATCCTAATTAATTTAATTTCACAGTGACAAAGTTGGGTTTATTTTTAAATTATCTCTGCTTTGGTTGTGGTTTACATTACTCTCTTGTTAAGGTAACTTTTGGTAAGTATTTACTCAACTCATGTGACTATACTTGTTCCATGTTTTTATTAATTACTGATGCAAATAGTAGATTAAAAGTTGTCATCCTCTCACTTTGCTTTTCTTTGTCAAGTTCTCACGGAGTAAAGGTTCACCGACAACTATGCAGTAAACATGCTTTGCGTCGTATCTTGACAAATGGAGATTTTAATTCAACTATTGACTAATAAACAAGAAAAAAGGGCCAAAACATCAAGGTTGTTTGCCATTAAATAGGGTTTATTTCATTATTTCATTGTTCATCATGGCTTGGCTTTGTGGATGAAGATTTGGGAAGGGCTTTCCCCACGCTTACTGCAAGCGCGCTGATGGCTGAAAAGGCCAATGCGGGATAGGCAAGACGGGTTGCAAAGAGCACAGCGGAAGGTCTCCTTGGGTGGTACAGTCGAGGCACGGTTCTTTCTGCACTGTCTTTTCTCCTCAAGACTGATTCTACGCGTGCTCTCAAAGGAGACAGCAGCGTTATGTATGGTGTGTCTCCAAATCTCCCTACTGGAGGCCAGGGTGGACCATTGATGGTGGTCAATATGGCCAAAGCTGAGGTAGAGAAGCCAGGTATCTACAGCCTCCATTAATTCTCCCCACTCAGGAAGGACATTTTGCAACTTAGTGGTAACTTTGTAGTTTTAGTCTTTCGTCTGACTGGTGCAGGCTTTCTGGTTGCAATGCTCCATCTTGGCTTCCAGACGGTAATATTAAGAAAACAGTGGATTTATTTCTCCTGTTCTACCTTCTTAGAGCCTTGGCCCTGAAGTTCACACCATGTAAAACCAGACTTAAAGACCTGAACCTGTTTGGACTCTGATATGAATGATGAGCAGAGGTTTAATTAAAACATCTTAGAGCATCTCTACGCCAAGTAGTTTTCTGTTGCTTGAGAGCCAGGATAGCCCAGCCATAATAAAAGGGTTAAACTAACCTGCACAGACCTATGTGGCATCACTCTGTGCTACTGATGTTAAGAACAGACTACTTAGGCTACTTGTGGTTTGCTTCCAATGCCCCATGGTTCGCAGAATAAACGTCCTCCCACAATTAGGTTGCAAACTCTTGTAACAGGGAGCTTCTTTGATGGCAAGTCTGCCTGGTCTCCTACAGCATGGCCGTGGTCTAGACAGCCACAGTCCAGCACTGCAGAGCAATAAACGGTGATAGCCAGCGGTCAGGCAGCCAGCAGCTCTGGGTCGGGGCCTTTTGTCTTTAGGGTTTGGAAGGTCTTGATTTTGGAAGCTGGAATTTGAAGGTTTGGCTTAGTTCTTGTTTTTATTTTGAGACGCCTGAGTTTCCTCAAGGAAAATGGGTCAAATGCCTCCTCTTGGGACCCCAAAGGTAAATCTATACAACACTGCAGAGTTTAAGTGGAATTGTGTTGGATAGCTGCAGCTGTGATCTGGACAAGACTATGGGTCAGTTTGAAACATGTCGCTACTGATAATAAACTCACTAGAGAATCTTTTGGTATTATTCCTGCATTTTCCAGGAGCTGTGGCTACTGTGTAAAAATGAACATTCATATCAGAGTCCAAACAGGTTCAGGTCTTTAAGTCTGGTTTTACGTGGTGTGAACTTCAGGGCCAAGGCTCTAAGAAGGTAGAACAGGAGAAATAAATCCACTGTTTTCTTAATATTACCGTCTGGAAGCCAAGATGGAGCATTGCAACCAGAAAGCCTGCACCAGTCAGACGAAAGACTAAAACTACAAATTCATAGTCAGGTTCAACATGTTATGGATTCTGGACATTTGGGGCATGTCTGTAAATGGTCTTGAGGGACAGCTTGAGTTTTCATAGTTTTGCCTTTCAGTCAGAACAGTCCGTTCTGTCACCGTGTTCCTGTTGCTTCGTATGTGCATGCTACAGCTTGTCATAAAATTCTGATTGAATTTAAACCATGTGTGTGTGGTTAGGGAGACATCTGTTAATTGTTCATGAAATTAATTGAATGGTGACTATCCAGTTGAGTTTTCACTGGATTTATTCCTAGGGACTGTAATTGCTAGTTTTCTAAGAGCTATCCGACAAGCAGGCTATTCTTAAAAGAAAAAAAAGCCCCTTACATGTATCTCCTGTCAGCCTAAATTCTGGTGTTGAATACGCAGTTTTAAAAATGGGATTGTAGCAACTCTTCATATCAAAGTAAAATGCTTGTTTTTCATACGGGAATTACAGAGTGTAACATAATTGGGCTCGCTGAAATGAATTCAGCATCTCTCAGAGAACAAAATCATTGAGCCTACCAACTAAATTTAACAGCCTAATAGAAATATGCAGGTGAAGGTACAATTAATTTTAATTACTAGACTATACATTGTTAGTTGCACAGCCATGAGTAAAATTAAAATGGCAATCACAATTAGAAAATTGCAACCTCATTGTGCAACAAATTAGTCACAAATTAAAAGTCCAGGAACTATTATACATCCACTTTATTGCTTTATGGCCGTTATTGCCCTGATATGGATTTTACTTCTTTAGTGTCTTGTCCACCTCTTTGCACCTTATCTTTGTTTAGGATCTCTGGCTCCTTCCCAGATCGTGACTCTATTACAAGAAATAATATAGGCTAGAGGGATATGACTTACCCGGTCGCTCTTGGCAGGAACGGGTAAGTGGCCCTGTCCTGCTCGTGGGCGGCTTTACCAAACAAGGTTTATCACGGGATTATTTCAGTGAGGTTTCCAGAGCAAAGAAAATAGTGTTCAGGGGTAATAGCTGAGGTCTGTATGTGATGCAACCCTATTAGAACAGGTCAGGCCAGCTAAAGAGGAGAGTCTAGAGGGACTCTACATCGGTGTAAGTTAGACTTTCTCCTGTCCCTCCCCTCTGGCTGGGCACACTGATTGCCTGCATGGAGAACTTGAGCTACAGGAGCATTTATGTTATAAGCCCCACTTTTAGCTGTTCTCCACACTGGCTTATGAAATAAGATTTAAAAATTATCCTGTCCTTGTGGGCTTGGTTTTTGCCTTTGCCCTGAAACACTTGAGGAGCCATCACATAGTGGTTTAGATGAAGCAGTGGCTGCGAACGCCTGAAAGGCAGCACCTGAAAATGCTGCAGATGTTCTTCAAGATGATATCTGCCTGCTGTCTCACATCTGGAAATCAGTGTCTGTACCTGTTTGGAACCAGCAGCTCATCTGACCAGGTCTTCACTCTGGGAACTCTGAGACCAACAACAATCACCACTGCCTTAACTTGAGTACTTGCAGGGAGAACCCCGATTTGAGGCGACTTTAGGCTGCACCAGATACCAGGATAGCTCTTGTGCAAAACCTAGGAGCCACAGCTCAAGAAACTTCAGTCCTAGGATCTCCAGTTCTGTCCAGGGTGCATGAGAGGAGCAAGAAGGAGAAATTCTCACACCAGCATCTGATTTATGCACTCTGCATTTAGCCTAGTCCCTCCAGTCCTCCTAAGAAGGCTTCTGCATACATTAGGGCTGGAAAGAACATTACATAGCAAGATAATTAATCAGGGTTTGCGGGGAGGGGAGCTGGGGAAGGGGTTTAAGACCAAACCATTGAACTCCAGCGTGATCTCTGCTTTCCACGTGGTCTCAGTTCTCTGGGGCCTTTTCTAAAATCACCAGTGCGGAGGCCAGCTCGTGTGAGCCCCAGCAGGAGCTTTTGCAGTGCTTGGAGAGCTGAAACTCCATTTCAAATATGCAATTGAACGGCTATCAGAGGGTAATGATGTTTAGTCACTACCAATTGGGACTGGATTTTAATTGATGACCCAGAGGTGAAAGTCTTTATATTCCATTACCTGCTATTGCCAGTATTTTTCTTCTGTAATCCTCTTTGCTCTAATGTGAATACTGGGAGAAGGGGGAATTAAAGTAGTACTGAGTAGCCGTTTTGGGGTGAGAAAAGATATGTTTGCTTCCTGGTTATCTTTCTATATTTAAGGCCCAACAGGAACTCCTTAGTACAATCTTAAATTCTGCTGTCTGCTGTTAAAATGGAACCCAGATACGCTTTGCTGAAACAACTTACTTGTTTTTTGAATGCATGTTGTTGATTGCAAATTTCCATGGAAATTTTCTTCTATGATTGCATCGTTGCCCTGTTCCCAACAGGAAGATTTTCCTCTTATCCCAAGTGAAACTAATCTTTGCTTGCCAAATTAAACATTGAAATGTCCCTCATGTAGTTCTGGAAGGGGCCAGAACCTGCTGTACGTTTATGTAGCTCCTGGCACCTGATGGCACAGAGCCTTGTAGTGCTTACCTTGTGATAGAAACTGAGGAAAAAATAATAATGTGATCAAGGGGTAATTCATCAGAATTTCTCTCAGAGGTCCTAGAACCTTCTTCTTATCAGTAGTTCTCATATTCAGCCCTTCCTGAATTTTAGACTTTCTTGATAGGCTAATAAACATTTTCTCTAGAAAATGTGGAGACATAAAAATGAAACTCCAGCTTTAGAACCTATTTGGACATATTCTGCGTGGTCAGTGCTCTGAACGAGTTCGACAGCGGTGAGTATGTAAGATCAGGGAAACATCCACCAGCACTACTGGCTGATACCCATTTACGACAGCGGGTTCTTTACTGGGAAACAGTACGTACTGTTAATCCTTCAGCATTAACATTAGTGATACTAATGAAAATGCTTCTGTTACGACTTTGAGTTTCAAAAGAAGTTGTCACATCAGCTTCTCCGTCTGTAAAATGGGATTCATCATCAGTCAGGATGACATGTGTAGGGCCATGAGACAGCCTTGCAAGAGAAACATGAATACTCTGATTTCTTGTGTATTGAGCCACAGGGTGCTGTTGCGACTCTTCTCTCAGTATTATGTATCTCTTTGTTGTGTGGTGCCAAAAGCACTTGGCGTACTGTAGTTTTCTTGGTTGTGGTCTTCCCAAGCTGATATTTTAGAGGTAGTACTGTAGGAAAAAATGTGGTGAACCTGTCTAGAAGAAAATGCTGATGCAAGGAATTACTTGTTTTATTTTTCCTCCTACTCTTTACTGGTAAGAAATTGGTCTTGCCCATGAGTCAGAGGTTTTTGGTGTTGAAATGCATGGAAGAGCTGCAATACAAATATCTTGTGATTTGGGTCAATAACTTTGCATTAATATTTGCTGTTAGTAATAAGTGGGTAGAGCCTCATGGGAAAACTGCAAAAATGGAAATGTCTCCTTGTAGACGTGTGTTCATGAAACCAGGGGCTGCAGCTGACAGAGCAATTGGAGAGGTGTCTTTAAGCTTTACTGTTGGAGTCCTGGAACTCTGTGCGACTTTTGAAATCCTTGGCAGGGCGGGGAGGAGGGGAACTTGGGTCCTAAACTTCCTTTGAATCTCAGAAATATTGCAGATCACTTATTCAGACATTTTATTTATGCTGCAAAAGATGTAAGCATCATTCCCTAGCTACAGATGAGAAGAATCCTCATGCAGGCTGGAAAGTAGCCCTTCACTTAACCCTGGGTCCTATAAACTGCTTAATTTCACCTTAATTACAAATCTACATAATAATCTCTTTTTCTTATAGTCTAACGGGACTCAACAGACAACATGGGTTTGAGCATGTAGCTTTGAGATTAACTAAGCAACGTAACAGCATTTAAAAAATATCCCCAGGAAACCTTCATCTCTGATTTTATTTTATATTGTTACAGAGCTCACGCTTCAGTGGTTTCCTTTCATCTAGTCACTGGGCTGAAGAAATAACATAGAAAAGGAAACCTCTTGAGTATCTGATGTGTATGGTAAACGGTCATTTCAGGGACCACGCACTATGGGCCTCAGACTGAGAGTTTAATTTAATTGGTTGAAATTAAAAAAACATTCATGCTTCATGAAATTATAACCTTTACCCCTTGTGTGTCAGCTACATCTGACACCAGCCTTGTTGTTTAGAGATGAAATCCCTCCCCTATTTAAATGAAGCCTCCTGTGGGACCCACATAAGCCTTGCGAATGGAAGAGGCAAGTGGCTGCGATTGCTAGATCACTGCTCCAACCACAGTTAACAACATAGCAGCATTTCTTTTCCAAGTTTGTGTGTCCGTTTTTATCTTTGTCATTTGAAAAATCATGTTGGTTTATTAGTTATCAGTATGCTCATATTTCTTTTAAAATGCATGTGTAAAAAATTGGCTTTGTGTTCTCTCCTGGAGAAGCAAAACACAAGGGACAGAGCTCCAGGTCAGTGTGTTACCTGTCAGGAACATGGGAGCTGAGGTTCAATTTCTAGCCTGGATGGCAGTCTGTTTTTCGTGAGTTGAACTCTCCACGTGGTTATGTGTGATGTGTGTTTTCTGAGGTATTTTTCCTTTCTTGTTGGTTGACAGTATAAAGTACAAGAACATTATTATTTTTTTCCCCAGAAGTCTGTGCAGCGCTGAGAACAGGGCAGTGCAACTTCCTCTAAGACTGGGGCTATTATCATAGTGCCAAATAAAAACAATTTTAACATCATGTGCCATGAGGTACAGATGGGATGTCTTCAGTGTTTCAGGATGGAGTTTTCAGAGAGGATCTTTAGAGAGGCAGGTCCTCAATTTCCACCGACTTTCAAATGAACTTGAGGACTATGAGCTTTTCATTCCGCTGGGGAAACTCACTGTTACAAATATGCCTTTTGTATGACATACTCGATAGTGAGGTAAAACTCCTGCATGTGTGTAGAGCTGTCCTAGCCCTTTAAGGGGAGATCTGCTTACAGAGATGCCCCAGCTCTGACTGATATTTGCATCATGTTCATGCTGAATTTCTGGACCCGTGCTCAAATGTCTTTGTTCTGGGAGATTCTGAGTCCTCAACTAGTCCAGAAGCTGAGTTACCACAGTGGTTTCAATGATGGCTTCTCTTATACCAGAACTCTTCCCTTGAAGGGTATCAAGTCCTACAGAAAGCTAATTAAGCAAGGTGGCCAGCAGATGCATCAGTTGGTTTCAGTTTTGTGTATAATATGGGTCTATATATGATAGAGGTATACACTGTTGAGTTCTGGTTATCCTTAACAAAGTTTTTAATTGCAATAAGAACTTCAAAAAATGTTAATGTAAATTATTTGGGATCTGGTACACCTTTTATGTAGGAAAATTCAGGTCATTTATGCCAGAGAAGAAATAAGAAATAAGAAGAAATAAGAAGAGACCAGGCAAAACGGTATATCATGGAGGGGAAATATGCTGGGAAATTTTTATTTTGAATAAGAGAGATGCGAATGAGGTGATGAGATGATGAGACATGAGAAAGAGAATAAGGTGATGTTCAATGAAAAGAAAATTAATTATCACACAACCACTAGAGAAAATTCTCCCAAGGTTTTTGGTGCGCATTGCTATAGGATGCCATTGACAGCAATTTAGGAAGGTTCGGAAAACACCGAGCACTTACAAAGATGACAAGAGTGCTCAGAAGGTTAATACTGGGTTATCTTAAAAGAGGAGTTTGCAACAGGAGGTAACTTTGATGCTGTGGCAAATTAGGTCCCCCTGCCTGGCTGCACTACTTTGTGAACCAGTAGGACTCAAAAACCCCAAAGGTCCAAGAATGCTCAAGCAGGGACTGTATCCATGGTTTTGTGTAGCAAGGCAGAAGCGTTCAGATCCCAGTTATTTCACTTTTCCATCAGCATAGCACCAAATCCGTAAAACCCCAGTTAGGTGCCAAGCAGTCTCAGGAACATGCACATGACCATGAACTTGTGGGTTGCTCTCTAGAGGTACTCGGCGTCCGTAAGCTTTTCAACCGGAACAGTTTGCTTTCATGCCCTGTGGTGCTACTTATCGTTCAGGTCTTTCATGAATCATCAGCCCAAAATTGGTGAAGTTCTCAAAGCATCTGATGCAAAAGGACTTTTTCAGATGTTGAATTCAGGTTATAACTAATTCTCCAAATCAACCTCACATAACACGTACTGCCAACCTCATGCAATTATTATTCAAAACGTGCTTGCATGCTTGCCCTGAAAAACTCAAAAGACGCAGGATATCTGCCCCAAAGGTCTTTCCAACTCCGTGCTGGGCTCTGATACATCAAAAGCACCAGTGTCACTCTAAGAAGGCCGTATGTTTCAATGCAGCTGTGGCTTTGCTGCTAGCAGGGATAAAAATTCCGTTTTAGATGGCTAAGGCATTGCTGGTCTCGGCTTAGTAAGGCTATGTGTGCAAGATCCAAAATGCTGACTTGCTAGTCATGGAAACATGGAAACAGACAGTCAGCAGTGCCGGAGGTGTGCAATGGTTATGGAAAGGGAAGGCAAAATCCAAGGAGCAAACAGGTCTGCTTTCACCTCCTCACTCACCAGTGCAGCCTGGGGGTTTGGATTAAGTCCCCTCTTCTGCACAAGTAAAGTCAACTGAAGGGGAGAGCGTGTGTCCGTGTGTCTTCCCAGGGTGCTATGACTGCATAGGTGCAAGTCTTCTTAACGGCAAGCAGCAGGACAAGCAGGTTTTAATACTCCAAGGTGGAGCGTGCTTCAGAGCAAGGAAACGAATGTTGACTGTTGGCCAACAGTCAACAGATTTTCCCTGAAAATAGAGGAAATATAAGCCCCTCCCCAGCTCTGTTTGCAAAAGAAAAGAACTAAACAGCCTCCTCCTCTGTCTAAGCCCTTATAATGATAAAAGAATAAACTACTCCTCTGAAATGTTTGGAGTTGAGGGGCTTTTAGCTCCTCCAGGGAGCGGGGATTTGCTATCTGCAGATTGAATCAATCTGCCTTGGAAGTGTGATGGTGAAAGAGCC
>NW_010405321.1:0-2192 GCF_000710305.1 Buceros rhinoceros silvestris | reverse complement strand
ACACGATAACAAAGCGACACATCGGAGGAAGAGCCCTTACTTGCTTGAGCATAGATAAGATGGCTTTTTAAAAAGCGAGCAGGCACGGAGCAACCGCAGCCTCACCCAGAAGCAGTTTTCATCCTCTTGCACGGGGTTGGTGGAAGATTTGGCAGGTAGGAGGATGGGGTAAGTCTCTTGTTATCTGAGAGGAGGACAATGCTATTACAAGAAAGGCAGCAAGAGAATCCTTGCTTGATAATAGAGTTAAGGGAAGCTAAAGAATAAACTTTTTTTGTTGTTGTTGTTGGGGGGGAATAATAAGATTGTCTGGGGCTAACTTTAGTGACATTTGTTATTCTGTCTCTGATTTACTTGTCATCGGGTCTCTTGTGTGCAGCACTGCGAAGGGCATTGCTGTGTTAACCCATGGATGCTGTAGGGCAGTAGAGGACTGGCTGGTTTTGTTTGCTCCAAGGCTCCCCTCTTTTTTGTCTCCTTTCCTAGGAAATGGCTCTTGAGCAACAATTTATTCTTAAGCAGCTGATTCTTGCGTGATTTTTGTTTAGAGGCCCACGCTTTAGCACCTTTGGGGCTGCGGTGCTGTCTCTTGGGGATGCGCTGATTTAATGAAAACCACTTCATGTGTACAGATGTGATGTGGATCTCTACCACAGAAGCTAAAGGAGGTCTCCAAAAGAAATCTGCAAGAGATTTCCATGGTCACTGCTCCCAGCCACCAGAGGGAAACACCACCATATGCATTAATCTAATTGGTCACGTTTACCTTCTGCATTCTTGGTCAGCTGAGGTACCTCGGGGCATCCCAGCACTACCTCAAATGAATCCCGGGGGCTGCATTTCCCAAAGTCCCAACCAGCCAGTGTCCTGAAGGCAGCTGGAGCCTCGGAGGGCTCGCTCATCTTTCCTTTTGTAGTTGGTTGGTTGAAGCGCTACGGGGAGGACACGGTCACGTCTCTGCTGAGTGCGTAAAAAAAGTGGGTGCTGGAACAAAACAGGACTGGTGTAAAAAGCGGTGTCGCCACAAACACCCTGAAAAGGTTATTACAGATGCTGGCACAGGAGGCTTTGCTTTCTGCCCTCCGTTATGAAATAGTTTCAGTTGTCAACAAGACAGCAGGATTAACAACCAGCAAACACCTTTCTGCTCTGAAGGAACAGACCTTCTTTACAAATACTTCTGCCAGAGCCAGGCAGCCACGCAAATCCCATGTGAGAGGGCAGTGAGCTTGAGATCTGCAGCCTCCTGGCTTCGTGTGCTTTCCTGGTAAGTGTGGAGCTCTGCTCCAGCTCTGACCTCTGCCTGGGGGCTGCCTTAAAGCCTGGGCTTGTACCCCAACCGAATACAGGTTCGTAGCCAGAGGAGGTAGCGTTGCTCTTGATAGGTACATGTGCCACAGCTGTTGGGGCATTGGGCCATAAAAATCACCAGTCACAAGCCCTCTGTGGGGTTTTTTGAGGACTAAACTCAATTTTTCATGATAATAATACATATTTCTAGAAATCTGGTGGTTCCTATTTTCAAAAGGAGCAGCAGAATAATTTTTTCTGATGACCATCACCTCAGGGCATTGGGTGCCATCATAGTCATCCCTTCCTGGGCTGGAGGGGATGGCAGACTGTTGGACAAGCAGTTAGTGAGGGAGCTAACAACAGAGATGTAAGGTTGCCTGCTGGTCCTTGGTGGTCTGGCTGGTGGAAGGGTGAAGATGAGGGGATGGTTGGCACTGCCTGAGCCAGTGGTAGCATGTAAGGAAGGGAAGGGCACTCTTCTGCAGCCCAGAGTCTGGGGTTACTGCTTTCTGGACACCAGCTACAGGTACAAGCTCCCTTCACATCCCCTCCCCTGCAGGTAATGCAGGTGGTGTCCATGCATTGGCTGCCAAGGGCACGGACCAGATCCCCTCTGGGGAGGGAGGAGCGAGCACGGGGACAAGAGCCGATGTTTTGGGCTGTGCCAAGGACGGGCACAAGAGGATCGTCGTTACCCTTCAATTCTGCAAAACACCTCCCTGGAGGAGGAAGGGACCATGCATCTCAGTGCATGAGACAAGCACAGAGGCATTGCCTGTTAAGACAGGGATCTTCGAAAGCAAAATAAAACCGTGTCTGCGCTATGAGCACGAGTCCTGGAGCTGCTGCTGCTTTTAATGCGTTTTCAGCAAAATGCCCAGTGCCATCCCCAGAGCCCC
>NW_010405320.1:0-10713 GCF_000710305.1 Buceros rhinoceros silvestris | reverse complement strand
CACCCCCACAAACTCAGGGAAAAAAAAAAGTGTAAAGCTGAGGAATTCTCATCGTGGATGATGAGCGAAAATTCTCCAAATTCCTGTAAGTTCAGGTAATACCTGCAGTTCCAAATATATCCAGTTCTCACCTGAGACATAGCTGTGATCAGTGAGCAGTGATCTGCAGTTCCTCTGTGGTGTGACAGCTCCCAGAATTTCCAGTTTTACCATTCTCAATTCTAGAGGACAGTAACGCCCAGTAGTATCACACCATCTTAGAGTCCTTCATTACCTGACAGAGAGAAGAATACGGACACATGAGGTTTTATCCCAAGGAACAGTCACTACAAGCAGGAGACATCTGCCACATCACTAACTAAATACTGACAGTTTCAGCTGGTCAGTGCTGTGGTGAAAAAACCATTTGCTTAGGACCCAGTTTCATAAACACAGGCTCCAGACAAACCTTCCGGTTGATTATCTGGATGTTGAAGCCCTTCACCTGACTGCAATGACTTCCCAAAAATAAGTGAATGTCAAGGGAATGTCAAGACAGTCCATACTATCACAGCATCTTCAGCAATGTGACACAGAGTAAGCAAAACACTGAAACTTGAGGAGTTATATCACCCAGATAAATTTTATTCCAGAATTTGACAATCATATTGCGAGATGCAACCTTCACTGTTTCTGGGGAAAATCCTGGAGTACGATATAAAGTGAAAAAGAATGCACTTCACCTGATGTTTGATATCGTAATCCCAAGAAAATACAACATGACTCTCATCTGGAATAAGCACATGAACTTCTTCATCAAGATCTCCAGAGAAACACAGGTACTGCAGAACAACTTCCTCAGCAAACTGTCCTTCGATCCGGGTTGAACCGCGCATCCAAGGGTGATTGCCTTGACTCTCCAGGCAAACTGTTTCAGAGATGCTACTAGCAGTTAATTTTCATCATTATTTCCAAAAAAGCAGAGATTTTCACTGGAGACTGATTTTTAAGTGGTTACCCTTTTGCATTCAGGAAGTTTTTGAGCTAAGTGTTTGTATTCTACAGCCACATGGTTGCAGGTGATTGCTAAATGATGACAGTTTCCAGCTTAAAGAAACACATTCCTCAACTGAGGAACAGAACCTCATGCAGGAGACACTAAGAATGTATGAGTGAAGATCTGTAGAACAATTTCAATACTAAAGCACGAGAAACTGTCAGTAGTCGGAAGGCAAGGTGAGTAGTTGTAACTTGCTGAACTGACGCTGCTGCTTTCATTTCATCTAGGAAACGATATGTGGTTTGTGTGGGAACTACAACGGCAATATGAAGGATGATTTTGAAACTCGAAGCAAGTACGTGGCATCCAATGAATTGGAATTTGTCAATTCTTGGAAAGAGAATCCTCTCTGTGGGGATGTTTACTTTGTAGTGGACCCCTGCAGCAAGAACCCTTATCGTAAAGCATGGGCAGAAAAGACGTGTGCCATCATCAACGGCCAAGTCTTTTCTGCCTGTCACAACAAGGTAAGAATTTATTTGGTTTTGGTTTTATTTATAGGCATAATCTGTATCCTTCCAAAACGCTCACACTTGATGTTCTCTCCTTCAAAAGGTTTTAATAGAAAAGGTTTCCTGGGTATGTTTTACTAATATACATATATATATAAAGTTTTATGGTTCTCACTTATGTTAACCTTCATCCTTTCTTATTTGCATGTCACCAGCCCTTTTGTAAGCACAAAAGCTAAGAATGGCATTCACTCATTGGTTTAAAGTATCAAAGTGCAAAAAAAAGAGTTAAGACTTCAGTATCAGAAATGAGTCAGTCTGTTGATGATGCCTGATGCTGATCAACGCACCGTTCACTCTTTTGAAATCATTTATCCTTTGTTAGAAAACCAAGCTTAAGAAAAGCCTGAAAACCTTTGTTCTCATCAGTAAATCAACAGCATGACTTAAAAGGTGCAGGTCAGCCCAAGAGTGAGATACCGTCAACCCTCCTAGTTAAGTTGCCCGCTTTGTGGAAATGAAAATATTCCAAGGCTCATCAGAACCTGGCCTCCTGAAGGGAAAACCTCCATTTTCAGGAGATGAAAACAAGTGAGGAGTGTGGATAATGCTGCAGGGCTCATGCCCCCACCTGGAGGGTGTTACAGCTGATGAACAGGCACTGGCACCTGAACGGATGTGGGGGTTTGGTTTGGTTTCCTAGCTGACTGTACACAATACATTCAGGACTGGTATGAATTCAGAAATACTCATCTGGCGAAACATCATCATTTTCTATCGCTGATGTGGAGACTCCTATGCTCTTGCTAAAAAGGTTTGGATGAAGTGGGGCTGTAACTGCTTTGACAAGTGTTCCGAGGAAATACTGGTTACTCTCGCTGAACAGAACACATCTTGTTCAGCCTGGGGAAAGCACCTTCTTAACAAACAGGCACAGAAGAACCCTAGAGAATTCAGGGCTTGTTTTCCCACGCAGGTGAATCGTATGCCCTACTATGAGGCCTGTGTTCGAGACTCTTGTGGCTGTGACATCGGAGGGGACTGCGAATGTATGTGTGATGCCATCGCAGTCTATGCCATGGCATGCTTAGATAAAGGCATCTGCATCGACTGGAGGACCCCCGAGTTCTGCCGTAAGTTCATTTAAGCTCTCCTTAAACAGAGCCTATTGTGGTTACTGCAAGTATATTAATACGGCAACACAGGTAATTGCTGAGTGAACGCCTCCAAAGCTGCATTTTCTCTAGGGGCAAACAGTGGACTTCAGTCACCTGGGTTTTGAAATCTGTAGTTTTCATTTGCATTCAAAGAACCAAAATATTTTATCTCTTTTTACCGTGAAGTAATGAGAGAGAAAACAATGTGGTCACAGAAGGCAGACTGTTTCTGCCGCTGTATAGTGAACTGCCGGTTTGTCAGCAGGGGCAGTACAAAACTGCAAAAAAGTCTGTTTCATTTTAGCTATGATGAAATCACCTTCTGTGTGGATGTCAAGGAAATAAAGACAGCTGTGTGGGCTGGAACATGGTAAACCAGGAAAAAGATATCAAGATGTTCTGGAATATGAAGGAAAAAAGAGGATGAGTGTGTTAGAATCAGTGCTAGAGTTGTCACCTTTGACGGTTTCTTTTCAACATTTCCCTGTATTATGCATTAAAAATTGTGGAAATGCAGTCCTTTGAAAATAACACACCATTGACTTGAGAAGTTCTGATTTCTCTCTTGCCTTTCCCCTTTTTTAGCTGTCTATTGCGAGTATTACAATTCCCATAATGCAGCAAGTGGTGGTGCTTACTCCTCGAGCTACAACAACAACTGCACCTGGCATTACCGGCCTTGTAACTGCCCCAATCAGAACTACCAATACGTCAACATCGAAGGTAAAAAGCTGTACGGGTGCAGCCCTGGAAACCGTGACACAGTAATTCTTTTCAATGCTGCTTTTTAGATCAGTCACACCACAGTGAGGTAACGGTACTCCAGCTGAGTCTATCTTTGAAGCTGATCTTTACTAACACCACTTTAAATAGATAATCAATTCAGTACCTGTACTTTATATTGAGCTCAGCCTATCTTGAAGAGAAATTCTCTGACCGGCACCAAATCACATCAACATGCTGTACTTGGGTAATACAACAGGTGGAGACAGTGGTTAATATTTTTTATCTGACAAATAGCTATAGAAATAAAAAAATTACTACATAGGCAGACCCTTCTTCTGAGGATGGCATCGGAAATGCTTACCCGATGTGGCAATCGATACAATTTTTTTGTAACAGAAATATAAGATGTCAGGTTATAAATAGTATAAACTAACTGCTGTTCTCTGAGAAATGCAAAACAAACTTTTCTTCCCCTTTCTCCAGGCTGTTACAACTGCTCTCATGATGAATACTTTGATTATGAGACGGAAAGATGTGAGCCGTGTGGTAAGCAGTGACTTACAAACTCGTTCTTTCTCTATGCTAGCTGGAAAACAATACTGACACCTCTGTATTCTCAAAGAAGGCTTTTTCCTAGTACCTCACAATTAATAACGTGTCCATCCAGACGTAATTTCCCCTCAAAATAACCCCACCACTGTACTGCCAGTGTGTCAGCCTTCAGCTGGCAATTAAAGGAGTGAAAAGAACTAATTAAAAGAAGGATTAGGGTAGGGAAGCAAGACGACCGTGCCTGGTTCTAGTTAGTCACAGGAACAGTTATGTTCACTGTAAATGTGAGTACTTGTCACAATGAGGGTCTTCCTGGAAGCGTGGTGGTGTTTGACCCATGTGAGGGGCTGTCCCTGCAGAGCCAGGGGCTGAGAAGTACGCAACCCCTTTCATAAAAAAAGAGAATGTAAAGAAGAGGATCAGACCCAGCTAACAGACTCGGCTTAGCAAATCCGTTTAGAGATTTTTATTAAGACTGGTTTAAGTTTTATTACCACATGGATTACTTCTATGAAAGCCTATCTTATTAAATAACGCTTCAGACAGACCCTACCTGCACAGCTTCGATTTTCATGCAGATGTAAAGAAACTCAAGCACATTTTTTCTCATAATACCAAATTCTAACCTGTGTAACCAGGACCTCAGCTAGTGATCTTGTTTACATAAAAAAACATGTTTCCACTATCCCAGAAAAACAAGGTGCCCTTAGGCATGAAAACCATAAGAAAGGAAGCAAAAACTTACTCATGTTCATTATTCTCATGAGATGTATTGAGGTCTTTGTCGTTAAGTCCTTGGATGTGAAGTCTACCACCGAAATATCTCACGAACTAACACAATCCTTTGAATCCGATCTGAAATTTGTCTTATTTGGAATATTTTAATATCCTTTCATTCACAAACTTAACCTGGTTTACCTTTACACAACAGGACCTGAAAACATAACTACCACACCTGAAACATCTCCACCTTCAACAGGTTAGTTTACGTAGTTGACCAAACTAGTACTTACACACTGATCTATGTCCTGATAGGTCTTTATGGGGTAAGCAATATCCTTTTTTTTGCGTGATATAGTAGAGTCACCATTTTCACATGCCTAAGATGGAATGATGAAAAATAACACCACAATAATTTTCCCAGAAATATTAGTTAGACATTTTAAGAAAAAAACTTACTGAGAGAGCCGCGTTTCCTGAGTATATTTACAGCATTCCGTGTATCAGTAATGAAATACCTCCATTAGTTAATAAGGACTTCAGCCTTTTCTCTGATGGACAGTGGGATCGAGGGCACCCCCAGCAGGTCTGAGATGACACCAAGTCTAGTGGTGCAGTTGACACACCTGAGGAACAGGATTCATCCAGAGGGACTTGGACAAGGTGGAATTGTGAAGCCCTATGAACTTCATGAGGTTCAACAAGGCCAAGTGCAAAGTCCTGCATCTGGGTCGGGGCAATTCCCAGCAGAGGCTGGGGATGAAGGGAAGTAGAAGAGCTCTGTGGAGAAGGGCTGGGGGTATCGGTGGATGAAAAGCTGGACGTGAGCTGGCAATAAGCGCTCACAGCCCAGAAATCCAAGTGTGTCCTGGGCTCATCCCCAGCAGCCTGGCCAGCAGATCAAAGGAGGGGATCCTGGCCCTCAGCTCTGCTCTGGTGAGACACCTCCCCCCCTGCAGGACCAGGTCCAGCTCTGGGGTCCTCAGCACAGCAGACACAGAGCTGCTGGAGAGGAGACCACAGGAATGCTGCAAGGGCTGGAACCCCTCTGCTGGGAGGACAGGGGAGAGAGTTGAGGGTGTTCAGCCTGGAGTAGAGAAGGCTCCAAGAAGACCTTAGTGCAGCCTGTCGGTGCTTAAAGGAACCTATAAGAAAGATGGGCAGGGACTTTTCAGCAGGGGCTGTTGGGACAGGACAAGGGGTGATGGGTTAAACTAAAAGAGGGAGATTCAGACTAGAGAGAAGGAAGAAATGTTTTACACTAAGGGTGGTGAGACCCTGGCCCAGGCTGCCCCGAGAGGTGGGAGCAGCCCCATCCCTGGCACCATCCCAGGTCAGGTTGGCCCTTGGGGCTCTGAGCCCCCTGCTCTGGGTGCAGATGTCCCTGCTCCCTGCAGGGGTTGGGCTGGGTGAGCTCTGAAGGTCCCTTCAACCCAAACCAGGCTGTGATCCTATAACATACAGAATCTCACCAAAAAATGATCACGGTTCTTAGTGGTGACTGGCCGTATAACACTGACCATTTAAGAAGGTCTTCATGGAGTGTATGACCCCAGACCCCTACAGCCAGATCCAGGGAAGCAGTCTATATACACTGATCTCAAATTTGTTAGAAAGTCCGTGAATTTCCCTGAAGACAGGTGGTATTGGGAAAACGTTACACTGTCAGCTGGGTAAATAACAACATACAATTCCACTTCTGCTGCTGTGCACAAGTATTTATGCCAAATTCACTTTAAAGTGGTGAAGAAATCTTACAAAGCTTCTGCAAGAATTCCAGTTTAATGTATTCACTGCACAGCTGGATAAATTCTCTCAAATGCTTTGTCTAAAAGATAATGGGTTTTAATGGTAGTTACTGCTCATATTTATTAAAACAGTCTTTTTACTTCAAAAAATTATTTTTGATTTATGTACGTATGCTATAAATAGATTATTAAATAGATTTCTTATCCTTTAATTTTGGGTTTTTTTCTCTTAGTAACAGCAGCTCAGCCTACAGTGACAAGAAGCACTTCCACAAGTACCCTACCAACAGTACCTGCTATTTCTTCAGCAGCTACTGTATCACCGGAGACTACAAACCCAACAATAACCTCAAAAATCACCGTTCCAAGAACTTCACCAGCGTCACCACTTGTCACAGTACAGTCAACCACTGGTAGGTTTTTAGTGTTACTGTCTCAAATAAACAGTAGTGAGCCCACTCTGTACGTGGTTGAGCCATCACTCTCCTAGGAAAGCGCTGCCAGCTGCCTGTCTCAACAGCCAAGCACGAGACCCCAAACTCCGAAGCAGGCCAGGCGTGGTTCCAGCAAGGAGCTTGTAAACCACAACTGTTCGGAAGTGTAGAGCAATACTGTGTGGAATGAGGAAGAATAGAAACACTAGGTTAAAAGACAAGAATAAAATCACTTGTGCGACTCATCTGAGAAACACGTTAGAAGCCTATTAGCAGCGAGCTGGTTGGATTTACCAGCTCAGCTTCAGCCTCTTTTCCACGACTAGTTCAGTCACGCAGCCATAGCCAAGGAGCTCCCAGCCTGTTAAGTCTGAATAATGCAAACTGGCTCCGAAGCAGAATCACCCTGGTCTCAGGGCAGCAGAGCCCCCTGGGGTTCCAGAGCCCTGCTCTCAGGAGGGTGACTCCTCCAACAGAAATCACTTGCTGATTCTACGGCTTGTGGAGACTCGTATCCACAACATGTATCTTCCCACCAAGATGTACTTCAACCGATAAGCCCTGCTGGACCCAGGCTATATCAGGGAAAGCAGAGTTTAAAAGAGGTCCCACAGCAGTCAGAACTTCAAAGGCTGCCATTGTGAGAGATGAGTTGTGCACTGGGACAAGGCAAGTCCTAGAGTATGACATTATTTAACTTTATAAAGCGAATTACAGAGAGCTGAAACTGTGCCTGGTATGGAATGTAAGAATGGCTGATTAAATTGTCATTTGGGCAAAGCCCATATGGACTGTACCCAATAAGCGACAATAAAACTAACTTCTTAGAAAACTTACATAAAAATAACCTAATACAGGAAAAACACAGAAAATGAGAACAAAGAAAAGTATGAGACGATAAAAAAAAATTACGAGTGGAGGAAGATTTGCCAGGCCTATGAGAACGTGAATACAAACAATTACGTAGAAAATAACCGTAAGATCAAAGGTGAAAAGTGGGTCTCTGGAATATGGGTAGCTTCCTAATTTATCTGTTTTTAATTATTCGATGAATTGATGACTCACATTGTATTATTTGCCTTTATTCCAAAAGAACATACAACATCAAGTTTTACCACACCAAACGTGACTACAACCATCACTACCCCTTCCATAACCACCACAACAAAAAGAACCAGGACCTCTAAACCAAAGCCTACACCTTTTGCCTCATCAACCACTGCTTCAACAGAGACGGAACAAGTCAGGTTCACCACGCCACCCTTCAAGACTGCGCTCAAAACGGAAACAGCAGCTGCCTCAGTGCCTACTCAGACCACAACTTCCAGCAAGCCTCAACTAACAACAGCGGGTAACTATCACTTTTTGATGTCCACCAGGTGAAGCCATCACTCACGGGACACACGTCAGTGTATTTCTTATTAAAAAACCCCAAGCATAGTTGTCTTAGCATTGCAGGTAGGTAGGAAAGGACACGGACAACTGAAGAAGTGGGGTGAAAATGCCAATTTGTGTGTCTCGCCAATGGAGCAAGTGCCTGACATCCAAATATCTTCCTAAAGCCACAATTTCTCTTCACGGCCATACACTGCATTTCCTCCAGATCTAGGCAAAATGTCTCTTTGCTTCAAAGCAAGTTCTTGAGAGCTCCCAAATGGCAGGATACGTGTCCTCCCAGCCACTGTAACAAATTCTTCTAAAAATAAGTATTAGAAAAAGGAACCGACACTTTGGGATGTCAGGTACCCCATGCGGCAAGGAGGACAGTCTCCTCTGAGGCTGTACGACAACGTGAATTGCCAGGTTCACAACCGGGCCCAGGGCTGGGGCAGCGCGCGGGGGAGGTCTGCTGCAGCGGGAGGGCAGGTGTGCACTCCCTCCCTATCCACGCCTCACCCACAATGTTCTGTCGGGGTGCACACATCTGAGTCTTCCCGTGCCGGCAATTACACCTCCCTCCGAGGAAGAATCACAAACCGCTTTAACTAAGATCCTTACCAGCTCCCGCCCATCGCTAATATCTGTTCTTCCTTATTTCACAGAGAGTGAGGAAACCCAAGCAACCACCCTGCACCACCCAGTCTCAGTAGGTGGGTAAGAGAGAGCTGGGAGATGCCCTTGGCCTAAGACTCTGCTTCACTCACCCCAGCTTTTCCAGATGATGTTCTAGCCCAGCGTGGATGCCTTGCAGGGGAGACATGCACATCCAGAGAGGGTCTTCTTCCCTCCGGAGCTCCAGGAAGAGGCAGGGGGTGCTGAATTGTCAGAGGGCACCCTTCAGGCCCAGATCTTGCCCTATATTTTTTAGCGGGGGGAGCCATCGGCCTATTTCTCCCTCTTATTTGACAAGAATCACTAGGGAACAGTCCTCCCTTTCTCACCCCCACCCATACCCTGGGGGTTCTGCCTGGGAATTGTCCACCTCCTTTGCCTTCCCCTCTTGCACTGCCACTCTCAATCCATCTTTATCTCTCTCCTCTCTGTAGTCACCCACAGAATACCAACAGAGCCACAGCATCTCAGCACTCAGAAGACCACCCCCGCCACATCTGCCAGCAGCACCTCTGTCCCTGCCAGCAGCCCAGAAGTCCCACTGACAAGGACAACTCCAAGCCCCAGCTCTTTACCTGCCACCTCAGCCTCATATGCTTCCTCCTCCTCTTCACCTCTGTCCTCAACACAGTTGAGCTCATCACATCCTGGTAAGGCTCCCTCCTGCCCTTCCTGCTGCTCTGGTGGCTCGTTCCAGCTCCCACCACTCTCTCCTAAGCAGCGTGTCCCACAGAGGCTTCAAGTTTGGTATTTGTTCTCAGTTCCCATTGCTCTTGCCATGGGACTGGCCCACTCATGACCCCGGCTCTATCCTCCTCCCCTGCCAGTTCAGGGGTTTGGCTCTGGAGCACAGGCCTTTATCGAGGTGCAGACACACATGAGTTCCTGCCCTTCAACCAGCGAGTCCCTCCCCTTACAGCGGTGCTCTGAGAATGCACAGCGGAGGGAACAGAAGGCAGCGGAAGTGGAAATTCATGTCCTGTTTACACCTAAGGACAGTTTTGGGTGAGAGACAGAACACGAGGCAAGCTCTCCATGCCCAGGCCCTGTCACACCCATGTCAAGCATTAATCAACAAATGCTACCTCCTTGGCCAATGATGACCTTGGGTGCAAAACAGACAGCGGTGGAGGGTGGGTAAGAAGATGCACATTCAACTCCAGGCTAAAGTTCTCCCACTTGGACCCATCAGGCTTCACATGTCTAGGTTGTCTTGCTGTTCAACAGGACAGCCTCCTTGCGGAGATGCCACAACATGCTTAGCATAGAAACCGTCCCAAGACTCAACCATTCTTTCCTCTCATCCCAAGGGAGCCAACCAGAACTAAGACTCCAGCTAGAAAAGTAGTAACAGGTGAATGCTCTGGGCAGGAGAGAGTGAGAGTCATCCATGGCCACTGCCTGTCCCTTCAGAATCCTCGGCTTTCCCTTGGGTCCTTTCCAGCACAGTCTGAAGCCCACGAATAGCAGAATACCTGTCAAGCAGGGGAACTGCAAGCGAAGGTAGAATACATCTTCCCCTATAAAGAGCTCCATGACACCAGAGACAAATTGGTAGAGAACATCCTTCAAAATCAGGAACCAGACTGCAATTCTCAGAAGCAGCAGGAGGGGGTGGGACATAATGGGGGTCATGGCCCCACTTCCTCATCTTTAAACCAACCAGAATTAGTGGGAGGTGTTTCTGCATTACTTGCCACACCATAGCAAAAACCTTCTACCCCAGATCTGACAACACCAGCCAAGGAACCACCCAAACTGGCAACCCTCAACTGACCTATGATATCCTCTTGGCAGCAGTCATCCACAAAGAGACAACCGTGCCACACACGG
>NW_010405319.1:28131-30670 GCF_000710305.1 Buceros rhinoceros silvestris | reverse complement strand
GGGAGGGGAGGGGAGGGGAGGGGAGGGGAGGTAAAAATTAAAATTAAAGTGAAGAAATGTAGCTTTTTGAAGTTTTATTCAATTAAAATTTTCTCCCAGGTACCTTTTATAACTCCACCCTTAATATTTAAATCCTGAAGTAAATACTGTTATTGAGGTATATGTTTCCTACCAGTACTAACATATCTGGTCTTAATGTCTGTAACAAAGGTTTTAGTATTCCTAGCCCTGTCCATCACAGCCACAGTCTTTCCCACTAAGGTCACTTTGCAAGCCAGGAGAGCTTCACTGGTCAGAAGATATTGAATAACAACTCGAGGGTACTATTAGTTTGAAAAGTTCTGAACATGTTTAGCCCTACATAACGAGCTGTTATCTGTTGATCACTTCCTGTCCCTGATAAAGAGGGGGGTGAATGACCAGAATTCAAAATCGCTGCACAAAAATCCCACCTACCATTAGTACAGCTTGTGAAAGAGTTTTACATTTCCTTCTAAAAGCACTGAAGTAGAGAAAGGGCAGAGCATTCATCCTTTCTTCTCCCTCTGATAGGAGAGCTGGCTATTAGCAATACTGTAAACTGTGATACGTATATAAAATGACTTATTTCTATTATTTAAGTAACTCAGAATTATAAAGTATGTCTAAGCTCTGCAGATATATATTAAAAATATTGCCAGAGGCAGGAATCACTTCTGCAGTATCACCATATCACTGCTTCACTGCTTCACCGCACATAAACCTTATTTCCAATTAGTCTGAGCTCCCTGAGAATCAACTGGAGACTGTATAAACATTCTAAACACATACTGTGAATGCCACTTCAAATTTACCACTAGCGCTTTACTATATTTCTATCAATTATTCCCAGGAAATAGGCCATATCTCACTAAAGTCATGGTTTAACAGTGTTTCATTTTTTTTCTCCAACCATGAAATATTTTAAAAAGCACAGACATAAATCTACAGATAAACTATTTGTTGTATTTTCTACTTTTTATCTAACAAATTACATAATAAAAGAAATTAATATTAGCAATCTGATTTTTAAGAAAGAAGAAAATTTTAACACTTTGATGACTATTCATGAGCAATGTTAGCCAGCTGCTTTCATTCTCCCACAGGCACAGGCAACAATACCACAGGCAACATTGGCTTCCCTAGTATGTCTAAAGGCTTCTTTCCATGTAACCAATGATTCCAGTTGGGTCTTTTCCACATATTCTTTAGAACTCTGTCTATATGTTAAATCCTTCCTCAGAAAGACTGCCTGAGAGAAAATTCAAAGGGGCAAAACCAGTCTGCTAAGGCTTCCAGTCTTACTTCTCCCTACTGACAGAAAACAGCACTTGTAATTTCCCAGCTGTTTTAATTCTATTCAGCTCTGGGAGCTGACACCTTTGTAGCTTTTAAATTGCAATTCAATAGATATTCGTATGTATTACTTTCTCAGTCAAAATTCTTATGTTAATATAATTCTCATTAAAACTGGATCCCCACAACCTGATTAACCTGAAGCACGCTAGATAGCTCACTCTAAAGGTGAGGAATGAGGTATATCATGTAAACAAGCAATATATTGTTGGATGAAAAACAAGATAAAAAATCAAACGGAAAGGCATCCAAGGATGCTACAGATTTATGATACAAATAAGAAAAAATTAAGGATCAAATTACTTTTTCTCATCCTCTTGGTTGGATAAGACAAAACTGAAGGAGTTATTTGCTTTGGTTTTGTTTTGTATTAAAGATATTTAATACATGCTCTTTTTGTACGCGGTATATTCCTTTCCTCAGAACCAATGGAGCTGGTTTTTGCATTGCTTAATGAACACATTTCTGGACCTCCAAGGAAATTCTGGTAAATCTAGCAACAGTAAACATTTCATATCATAGATGACAGAAAGAACAGTAGATATACCTCTAAAGGTGTGGACAGTAATATTAAGGGAAATTCTGCTGAAACTACTCTGGTACGCAACCTTTCTGAAATTTCGTGTTTTGTTTTTCATATTTAAATCACTGGGAAAAGGGTGTTGGAGAAGACTTATCTTTGTGATATGGTGATATTGACTCTAAATAAGTGAATAGTAAAAGTCTTAAAAAGGAGTTTTTTAATCCATTCTACTGACTTCTAAAAGTATAATTTTAGAAATATCAGGAATTGACTTACTATTCAGGTTTTTTGTTTCACTTGTATCCATATCTCACCCTACTTCCATATTTTGAATTGCTTCTCTTTCTTCTACTTGTAAATAAAATCTTTAAAGGAATGGCGTTCCAACTCCACACCTCAATTAATTGTGCAGAAAGAGATTAATTTCACACAGGATCAGAATTTGGCAGTAATTTGACTCCACTTTTAACTACAGAAAGATAAAATACCCTGGGCAATGCAGTGATGAAGGGTTGACAACATTCTGTTCAGTCTTCATCAGAAAATATCATGCATCTGATTCAGGCGTACCCTGAAAGCAGAACCTGTGGTTAGCCTTCACAACAGCAATTGCTCAGCATCCTTAGGGATTTGGGGGGGGGG
>NW_010405319.1:10537-28082 GCF_000710305.1 Buceros rhinoceros silvestris | reverse complement strand
CAAAAACAACATTTTGGGTGTCGTCATATAGGGGGGGGGGGGGGGGTGTTGTTGTCTGCTTGGTTTGTTTGTTTGTTCTTTCCTTGTCTATGATCAAATAAATAAAACGAAAAATAAAAATTAAGGTTTATTAGTATTCATTGTTTTACATCAAACCTCATCCCTTAAAACACTGAAGATATCTATGGAATAGAACTGTTAATTCATTTGTAGCCAGACAACTAAAACATTACCCTGCAAGGCATAAGCAGGTTTTATTTTGACTGAGGGCAAGGCAATTGAAGATGATTATCTACACTATAGTAAACACAGGCTCAAGGATAAAAGTCCCATAGTGAATTTCTTTTTACTTTCATCAATCAGAAAAATATTTTTTCTGAGACCCTCCTACCCCATACTAAGAGTCTTAATCTTTCCGCCTGCTTTCCTTTTAGCCCCTTTATATCTTTGATGCTAGCAAGCACACCTTTTTTTTTGCGCAGATAGTATAATGTACCTCATCAGGAGATGTGATTGAAACCACCTCTTTGAAATGTGGGAGTTGTTGCATTATATTCACTGGTGATAGTGCAAGCCACATTTCTCACTTTCTCAGTAGATATCCTATCTCACAGCTACTAAACTAAACATCATCAACTCAAGAAACCATTTCAATTTTGCATGGATTTCTATATGACTTAAAGAAGACTAACGTTAGATGCACAGCCTGTATCAGTGCTTCACCTGTAAAGAAGCTCAGAATTTTACCTCATATCTAGAGTTCCTCTGCAGGGAACTCTAGACAGCTCTCTTAGAATCATAGAATCATTTTCGTTGGAAGAGATCTTTAAGATGTTACCAAGTCCAACCATTGGCCCAGCACTGCCAAATCACCAATAAATCATGTTCCTCAGCACCACATCTACACACCTTTTAAATACCTCCAGGGATGGTGACTTCCCTGGGTAGCCTGTTCTTGTGCTTGAAAACCCTCTCAGTGAAGAAGTTTTTCCTAATACCTAATCTAAACCTACCCTGGCGAAAATTGAGGCTATTTCGTCTCATCCTATCACTTGCTGTATGGGAGAAGAGACCAGCCCCCACCTCCCCACAACCTGCTTTCAGGTAGTTGTGGAGAGCAATAAGGTCTCCCCTCAGCCTCCTTTTCTCCAGGCTAAACAACCCCAGTTCCTTCAGTTACTCCTAACAGGACTTGCTCTCTAGACCCTTCACCAGCTTCATTGCTCTTTTCTGGACACACTCCAGCACCTCAATGTCCTTCTTGTAGTGAGGGACGCAGCACTGAACACAATATTCAAGGTGTAGCCTCACCAGCACCAAGTACAGGGGGAAAATCACTTTTCTACTCCTTGCTGGGCACAATCTTTCCCATACAAGCCAGGATGCTATTGACCTTTTTGGCCACCCAGGCATGCTGCTGGCTCATATTCAGCTGGCAATCAACCAACACCTCCAGGTCCTTTTCTGATGGGCAGGTTTGCAGCCACTTTTCCCCAAGGCTGTAACGTTGCAGGGGGTTGTTGTGACCCAAGGGCAGGACCTGGCCTTTGGTCTTGTTGAATCTCATACCATTGGCCTCAACCCATTGATCCAGCCTGTCCAGATCCCTCTGTAGAGCCACTCTACTCTCATATAGATCAACACTCCTGTCTACCTTGGTGTCATCTGCAAGCTTACTGAGGGTGCACTTGATTCCCTAATCCAGATCATTGATAACGATGTTAAAGAGAACAGGCCCTAATACTGAGCCCTGGGGAACTCCACTTGTGACCAGCCACCAACTAGGTTTGACTCGATTCACCATCACTTTTTGGGCAAGGCCATCAGGCTAACTCATCCAAGCCATGAGCAGCCAGTTTCTCCAGCAGAATGCTATGGGAAACAATGTCAAAGGCTTTACTAAAGTCCAGATAGATAACATCCACAGCTTTTCCCTCATCCACTAGGCAGGTCATCTTGTCATAGAAGGAGATCAGATTAGTCAAGCAGGACCTGCCATTCATAAGTCCATGCTGACTGGGCTGATTACCTGTACATGCTACATGATGGCACTCAAGCTGATCTGCTCCGTAACATAGTGAATAAGGCCATCCACATAAAAATAGACAATTACAGTGAATTCTTGCCTCCTCTGCAAAAGAAAGAAAGAAATAGACAAAACAGCATTGCAATTTGTTCAGACTCTGGAGTTCAAAGGCACCTGAAGTTTTTATACATTGTTAATTTTTAATTTTAGGCTATGGTAGACTAATTCTGAAAAAAACCCTAGAAAAATACCAAACACATGTATTTTGGTTTTGTTTTTTAAATACATGTAGTCCAAAACAAAACCCCAAAAGTAAACAATGTCAACCAAAAAGACTTTAGGACGAAAAATACTATTTCCAAAAAGACTCAAAAAACATGTTTCACTTACGTTAGACCAGCTACTCTAATTTTTTCTGATGGACTCTCAAACAAATAGTTTCCCAAATATTTATAATTCAGTGGAATTGTGTATTTTCAGAGCTGAATTTCATGTAAACAGACAATACATAGTAAAATAATAATAATAATGAAAAAACAAGTAAAATCCATGAGAAGGTGTCTATATATGTCATAGTGAAACTGATTTTTCATTCAATGTAAATTACAAATAATTTATTTAATTTAGAAACTATGACTGCAGGTTACAGTAGCATGAATTAAAAGTAATGTATTTAGTAAGAAACTCAATTTATTTGCCTTCTACTACAAGGCTACTTCTGTTGTCAAAGCCAGTCACACAGTAATTAAAAGAACTATTCAGCTACAGCAAAGTACAAATCTTTTGTATTGTGAACAGTATGTAGTTAATACTTTTTCATCAGGGAAGGCAATGTACAATATACGCAGTTACCCTTAAAACGGGAATGCTACTGAGAAGATTCTATCCTATAGCAGTTTCATTCCAGTAGCAAGCATAGCAGCTACAGCAATGACTATCACTTTGTTTAGCGTATCTCATCAACACCTCCAGTTTTGATGCTTCCTTTATACTGCTGGAAACTTAAATGAGACTTTAAGACATTTCATTACAAAGAACATAAAGTTTCCACAGTATATATTACAATTCTTGGCAGAAAATCAAAGAGTCACATCAACAGAAATTGCGGTATTAAATGATTGTTTATAAGAAGCCTTTTAACTCTATCTCTGCAACAAGAAATCATACAAGGCTGAGTGGCTGCAGAGACATATTGCAGGCTAAGTACAGACAATTTATTTGCTGCAACCCTGCATTCCTGTAATGTTTCTCTGTGTGCCCTTTAGAGTAAAGTGGAAACACAAACAGGAAAGTGACTTGCTTTGTGATAAATGAATGTGTCTGAAAACATGAGACAGTGAGAACAGCCATAATAAGTGATCCAGGCCTGTTGGGCACATGAAAGAAAATGAGAGAGAAATTCTTTATAATGCTAACTTAATCAGAGCTTCAGTCCCAATAGCCTCAGAATCCAATGGTCAAAATGAAGATATCACGCTGTTATTCATGCTTGGAATGAAATAAGTTATTTGAAGGGAGGAGAGATGATCCTATTCATAATGTAGCTTTAGGTTTTGGAAGCTTTAAATAAAAATGAGTATCCATTACTCTGTATCTGATCCACTAACGCTCCTGGATATCTCATCCTACTATATTGATGCTAATCTCTACTATCATAAAGGTCTTCCTGCTCCTTCATGTTAGCTTTGTTGAAGAGTCAGATTTAATAAAAGAGGGTTAGCAGAAGCAGTGGGGATTATCACTGCAGTGGAAGATCTTGTAAAGCACAATGCGAAGTCTGATTTGTCTTATTCTTGTTATTCTTTAGGTTTTGTATTACACAACCTCTTCATCCTTTTCTTTCTACAAATATTTATCTATATGGGTAATTGTTTACTTTTGGATATAGAAATCACACAATGAATGAGTATCCACTTGACAATAATTGACATCCCGTTAGTCATAAAAGGAAAGTATTATTTCACATTTCTTCTACCTCTTTGTGTCAAAAATACCGATAAGTTGACTGTGCTTTGATGATCAGGACTTCCTGAGAAAATATGGAAGCACTATGGAACAGATAGGTGACAAGAGACTTGAGCACTCAAAGTAGCTTACATTTCACTATATTGTTTTGAGATATCAAAGTGACAGTGATGTTCATAATGACAGGTTGCACCTTGTGACAAAGAATATAGCACAGACCTTGCTCTGTAATCCACATTTCCTGACTATTTTATTGAAATATACCCAGATGAACCACAATGCGTTTATGGCAGGTGTTGTTATATGTATCAGGTCTTTATGTTAGCGAATTGGAGGCCTTCTGCAACTTCTGTATTGAGGACTTGTCTTTCTTAAAGGGCAGAAGTCATTGTTACCCTCAGTGCTTGCAGCCTTGAATGTCAGAATGATTCAATTATAAGACAACTTGAACAGGTAACAAATAAACATGAACCAGGGCCAGATTCTCCTCAGAACTGCAATCCAAATGATTATGCCATGGCACAGATAAATAAAGAAAGACTACAAGGCTTTGAGGGGAGTTTCTAAACCCAAAAGGAATGGGTAGGCAGTGAGCCATCAGACTGACCAAATCTGAAAGTGCAAGTAGCAGAGGTAGCCAGCGTTCTTTCTACAAGGCATCAGTACCAGCCTGGTCTCCTCTGTACAGTGACACTTCTAGAGGAGAACTGACATAAACTAGTGAGATTAAGTTATTCTGCAACTATGGACTGATCAATCATGACTTCCAAAGTTCTGTAAAAGGATGAGGATCAGTTCCAGTAGCTTCATGAAATATTTGATGCCTAACTCAATGGAGAGCATTCATCATGTTTCCAAAACAAATTGTTTTGGAGGAAATAATAGTCCGACAACTCTTGGGCTGCTACTATTTCTGGATGTTAGAGCATTTCTTCTCTTGGTGTTAAGGGTCGAGGGACCGAGGTAACAACTCCTCGAATTCCTTAACAATCCCCTTTGTCTCGCTAGAGACAGAAGGGGTTTAAGGGGAAAGAAGAAATTCACACCTCGGTCTGTGTTAGGGAAACTGAAACAAACTTTTAATGAACAATAAATCCACACCACTATACACTACTATATATATATGCACAAACCAAGAAAGGGGGGAAAAAAAACGAAGAAGAGAGGACTTAGATAACCACAGTTCTTAAAGTCTTGTTCAAGGCCAGTGCTTTTGGCAGACACCCAGCAGCGAGGTAGGAGTGAAGGCTCTGCAGCTGCAGACAGAGAAAGTAAAATTCTTCTCGCGGCGAGACGGAGTGGGGAGAAACCCCCACGTAGCGAGAGAAATTGCAGGCAAACTCCCTGTACGGAACAGCCAGGAGTCCGGATATCTCACACAATTCCAGACGAGACTCATGGCAGGAATAGTTCACAGTCTGTGATCCTCAGTGATCTCTGGGGGTGTAGGCCCTCAGGTCTCGGGCCTAGTCAGGCCAGCAGATTCGCAGGAGCTCTCCCTCCGTGAAGCTGTTCGGAGTCCAAGACAGCGACACTCCCCCGGGCTGCTGCTTTTAAAGGCTCCTGACGTAACGTTACGTTCACCTGATTCTCTTAACCAATTAAATGCGGAATTATTGTACTGCATGGAATAATTCCTATTTGTCCATTTCCCAAAACAAGGAAGCTTCAGCTCAAACCAGAACACTTGGGAATCACTGAAATTAAAGACACACCTGTAATCAGACCTGAATTTCAAATGGAACTTTCAGACTATGCTGGAGATGGTAAGATAACTCTCTCTCTGTCTAGTTTATATTGTAGAAAGTGTACACAATAAATTAGCTAAAAACAGTACTAGATTCTTATTTGGTCAAGGGAAGATGCCAGACAATGAACAAGTGTGAAACTGGAAAGGTGTATGTCAGTGCTTTAGTGGCTAGGATAGGAACTCATTTCTTTTTGATGTTGTGGCCAGGACATTGCTGACTCTCATAAGCACGGATTTATGAAAACAGATACAGATAAAACTGGAGCACATGGAGTAAGCATTGCAGTATTAACAGGAACAGAATGTTGTAGATAGAAAGCTATCTGACTGGATGAAAACGGTTTATCTCAGAATGCCTCTGTGTGTGTGTGTATGTTCTCAGGAATTCTAAAATATTTGCATATATGCACATATACATTATCTGAATATGTTATGCATGTTCAAATGATTTTTAATTATTTGAAAAAATCATGAAAATCACCCGCTGAAGGAATCTGTTTGTCCCAGAAATGCTCAAAGTAAGTGATCTGCATAATAAACAATCATCTGACAACATACTGTTGTGCAAAATGTCAGGGCTTAAATTTCTATTTGAAATAATTTTCTGAACTGCCTATATGATGTTTGCCTGTGGCAGTTTGCTTTTCTTGAATTTATGGATTGGGTATGTGAAGAAAAAAACTGATTTAAGTGTGCCTTCCTGTATTTGCTGTTTGGGAATAATGTAGTATCAATTTAGCGGTCTATATAAACTGTTTCATCTGTTATTGAAGTTCAATGAAATCATTCTGGAAAGACTTCTCCTATTGTAATTCGGCCAGTAGGAGTAACAGCTTTAACAAGAGAGATTGATTAAACCAAGAGACATCATAAACTTAGTAGGAACACTGCACCATAACTGAATAAATAAAAATCTATCAGGAACTGAAAGGAAAGCATATATGCTATGAAAGGCTTCAATTTCAGGGGAAAAAAGGCAAGGAATACTTGTGGTATTTGTTGTCTGCTTTTCTTGTCTCCATCTGGACTGACAGGTAAAATAAGATCAAGTCCTATTCAGGGAGTTCCATGGGCATCTTTACCTCATCAGCAGTATAGAAAATAAACACAGTAAGAGTTTACAAGGATCTTCTCCAGCATGTCACTACTACCCATGTCTGTTACAGAAACTGTGCTTGGAAGTTGGTTTCTCTTTGGTGCAGGCCACCATGTTGTCTCAGTTTCAGCCTTCACAGATTCAGAAGAGATGCCCCAAGGCCACTACTGTAACAGCCTGATCACAAGTTCAGACTCTACAGCTCTCACCCTTCAGGCTGCCTGGCCTTGTCACACAATTCCTAGGCAGAGTCTGAGATTTAGCACAGTTCAGGGGCTCATTCCAACAGACAGCCTAGATGTCATTGCCTTATTTTAGAAGCTAAATAGCTTGATAGCATACACCTGACCAGGCAACATCCCTCTACATCAGTGTCAGAGACTCTTCAGTAAGAAGTCCTCCTGTATTGAACAATGAAGAGATGTCCTAGCTTGGCTGCCTGCAGGACCACTGTAGTAGCATCACGTCTTTTAACAATAGTCATGGCCTAAGATGACACAAAAGCAGCTGTCACCTTTTTCCTGGTTTGTAAAATCCTTGTCCCACAAGTGAGAGTTGTATAAAAGCAAGGCACTCAGACCATTGGCATGTTTCACTCCACACTTGTGAAAATAGCATAGGGAATAAATACCTAACATGTGAAAAGTACATATAATATGTGAAAACTAGCATAAATAAAATTATGAAAGGGATTCTAATATGTGACTTATTAAATACAGCAAATACTGTGCACATAAATTTGAGTAATATGCCTTGGTTCCTGAAAACTTGGGTGAAACTATTCTTTTTGATTAGCTTATAAAATCCTAATGTTATAATTTCTGAATGAATAATTGAGAAATTTATATGGAAAAATAATCTGTCTTGCAGGAAAATGATTCTATAAGCCATAGAAACAGAATTTATGACAACTGAGAAAATACTAACGTTTTATAAACTTTTAAGAACAAATGTTTCTCTTTTGCTGAAAATGAAATGTGTTGACAATAAAAACTTCAAGCAAGTTTACAAAGCAATGGTGGTTTTGTTCTGATTGCTTGTATAAGTGTGTGGTGGAAATGTAAAATGTTCAAGTATTTAATTTTACCGTAATTTGCATTTCATAATTATATCTAAATTTGATGTGACATTTTGAAATTTGGCCATTTTTATAGACAAACCAAAAACTCAAAAATACCTTAAATTCTTTATTTAAATTATGAGTTTGCATTATATTCTCAGATTTAATATTTAGCTAGTAGCAAATATATGCTGTATCCATTTAAGCTTCAATAATTTTTTTTTTTTTCTGCTTCAAAACATGCTTGATTAATAATTATGGCTTTTCATGGCTAAATACAACACTAGGAACTTCCATCTTTCATCTGCTAAAAAGCTTATTTAATTGAGTGGAATATTACTGTTTTCAAGCATTTTTTAAGAAAGAAATCTTCATATAAATCTATTCTCTGATTCTAAGAAACTCTCACTTTTTCTTTCTTCCTTGGGTCATGTTTTTGTATGTCCTTCTACAATAACTTGTGTTAGAGATTCGCCATATTTTTTGCTCTCTCAAAAGAAACCAGAAATCAGCGAGAAATGAATCCTGCTTTGTACGGGTTCTACCTTTTCTTTCTCCATTCTTCTCGTGTGAATAATGCAGAACTCTCATCTCCTCTTTTACACACCATTTTTGCTCTTCCCATTTTCCTAATCAAACTATGAAAGAAACAGTTCTATGAAGTTTCTCATCAATGGCTGTAACACTTCAGAGGAATTGTTGCATTTCTGAATTATGTTTCTCTATGCTGTACATCATACATGGAAAAAATGCATTTGCAAGACCACCGTTATCCTCCTCCTTGGCTGCCTTTCTAATTTGCTGTATTATTTTTATGTGAAAAACATAGGTGCAGCACAATAAAAAAGAATATATCAAACACAAGAGAGGAACAAAATGTTAAAATTTGTCATACATAGTACAGTACAAGTGTTATTTGACCAAAGTCTCTTTTGTAGAACTATGTCAGCTCTTCTTTTGCGACACATATATGCATTGTAAAAAGTGTGTTTGATAGTACGGGTAATATTTTATTTTATTAGGAATGTTCTTGATAGCACCAACTATAGGGACTTCTCTTTAAAAAGTGGAGTTTATTTATAGTTGGTTCCCACATACTAGGAATTTTGCATACACTTTCTTCAAAAAAAGGGATAGTAAAGAATCACAACAGGAAACAAATATCAAGATAATTACTAAGCAGACTTCAACTTATTACTTCTGTCAACTTATTACTTCTGTCATCCTTTCAAGGATCAAAAACAATCCCAGTTTACAAAAGAATAAAATACCGTATCAAAATAATATAAACTGACTCCTCCAAAGTGCATCTGTCCAGGACTTGCAGGCTGGTTTTTTGCCCATGGAAATCTTGCCCATTCCCCCTTTCACCACTCCACTCCCCTCACATGTTCGGGCCTTGCATAACAGAGCGTAAAAAGACAAAAACAACAGTAGCCCATGGGTTTAAGAAAATAAACCATTTAAAAAACACTCACAGAGTAATTTTGAAGACTTTATTTATTTTGACATCTCAATGTATTTAATGTGTGAAAAAAAGTAAGAACTCCTGTAAAAATACCTTTCATAAAAAGCTTGGCTTGTTGATAAAGTAACCATATTTGAAATTGCATCCATGTGGCATGCATGTATGATACGACTTTTTAATATTAAGTTTAATACACACATTTGAAAAATATTTGTCATGTGGTCTCAAATTTTCACAGACTGGGAATGACTGTATGGTGTTATAATATTTCCTTGACAACACAAGGGTTATTCAAGTGAAGATAATAAAATCTGATTACATGCCATGTATTTTATTTCTGAAAAACTACATAATATCATTAAAATGATGTTGTTAGAAGGAGAAGCTTTTATTCAATGAAGAACGATGGATAATTTCCCCTGAGTATCAGGTATAATGATGGAAGCCATTTTTCTAATGTCTATGAAGTCCACTGAACAAAAATAGTTGTAATAGCCTCTGAAAGCATTTAACTATATGTATGCCTTCTTCCTTAAAGGTTTGATACTCTTGTCCCAATGCTTTTTGAAAAGGTAAGAACAGACAACTAGGTTTGTAATGCTGTAAGTTGCTGAAAACAGATTTTCTTAAATAGGCTCATATAGATATTTTTATCAATTTTCACACGTATTTGTATTATATACTTAGTTGTGATACTTACAGCTTCAATGAGGATTTGGATTTTAAACTAAACATTAAAATCTTTCTATTAATTTTCTGCCTTATAGTTTTTATTTTATCCATTTGTTTTACACGAGCTCCAAAAGCACTTGAAACTACTTTAGAGAGGTGAAGGCATTCCAATACATCTTTGCTGGCAGAACAAAGACTCTGAGCAGAATTACCTGGCAATAAGCAATCACACTGTTTAGGGACAGACTCAGATATGTGGAAAGCATTCAGGTGTATTGCTTTTAATACAGACATTTTCTTTTCGAAAATCACTTTCTCTTATTTGATGACTTTTCCTCCAAGAGGTTTTGATCTATGTGATTCATTTCCTCATAGAGTTGTGAAACAGTACTGCAGAGGTGCACATGAGAAGTAAACACTACTTTGAAACAGCAAGTATAAACATGCCTGCCTAGATATTCCAAATAAATGAGGCATATAGTGATGATCATGGAAAGCATCATACACATGTCTGCATTAAAAGAAAACAAAGGAATGACAAGAAGACATCTAAACACAAATCCTTTTGTGCCATCTGGCCCATGTCAATAAAAACTGAGGGTTTTCAGAAATTATTAGGAAAGGCTGAAGGCAGGGCTGGTGTTCAGTTCTGTGAAGGAAAAACTGACATCATTCAATCTCAGAGCTCTTGGTATTTTCAGAATAAATTACAACATTGATTGCTATTTATTTTGGATACTCAGGGTAAAGTTTACCCTTTTGTGTTTGTATCGTTCCAAACACTGGATGTTTTTGACTGCAGTGTCAATACAGATAATGACGTTGACAATAACCATCTCCAGTGGATATTCTGTTCTCAGACCATTATCTAGATAAATTCTTTTTTCTCAGTTGATTTTTGTGCTCATGTCTAGAACAAGCAATGATAAACCTTCCCCACTCCCTTTTCCCACCCTCCAGTTTGCCATACTTTATTTATAGAGAAAACACTCAAGTAAAAAGAGAGCCATGGCCTGGACTCGTACTATCTCACTTGTGGCTTTAAACTGACACACTGGCTTAGGAAGCCTTATAAACCTAGACAAGACTCTAAAAGCAATTGAGAGCAGTCAAGATCTCAGTCTTTCTTGCAGCAGATTTTGAGTAACCTCACAGAATATTTTAGCAGCTAGATCATCAGTTGGTAGCTTCAGCCAAATGCCTAAAACTGACTGTAAACTGGAATGAAAGCAGGTCATAAGTCAGGTTGTCAGGTTTAGAATCCAAAACAGTAAGACCATTCTGAAGTCTGTAGATAAAATAATTACTAAATATCACCTCTTCTTTCCAACAACAACAAAAATATCCTGAAAATTTTTCGAAGGATTATTACAAATGACAAAATGGCATCGCAGAAAGGTGTCTAAGAATTGGCATTCCTCACAAATCTTAAAGTCTGGGGCATCATGGAATGACATTTGTCAAGTAGTGAAGAATATAAATGTCCTTCTATGGGATGGGATAATGAAAAATGTAAAATCGAGCATGTAAAATGTGAAATTAACAAATAAGATATGCTTGCTATTGATTTTGCTATTTCGTGCTGAGTTTACTAATGTAAATAATTTTTATTTCAGAACTGCAATAGATCAACTATTAATTTAAGAGGCCATACAACTACATTTTTTTTTATTTAATGAATGGGCACTGTGTGCACTGTGTGCATCTCCAGCCTGTGCTTCTGACATTCCACTGTCCTGAAACTCAGCTTCGGTGCTTCAAAACAGAGAAAAATATATCCCCATGTTTCTAGCAGATTGCTGTAACAATTATATGTGATCAGATAAAGCAATAAATTGCAGTCAGTATTTTACTGTGCTCACCTATAATACCCAACAGGAAAAAAGTATTTTCTGTGGTCATATCTAGTAACAACAGCAAAGTGAAAAAGTCACTTCTGAGTATGTAACTTCCTAACAAGAGGTATAGGGGACTACAGTGTGTGTCCAGCATCCTACCTGTATAAATGTTGACCCAGAAACATTTGCATTAGACATTCTGAGGCATCATATGGAAACATGAGAGTCCATATAGCCTAGGCTATTCTTTAACAAAGGCCTCTGAATTAGGAGCTAAGTCTCCCTAGATTTCCTCTACAGCCACTGGAAAGTGATAGGTGAAGTGTAAATTGAAGTACTCCATGTCAGAGAGACCTTTGATTTAAGAATAGCAGATAAACATCTAAAATTAGATCTAAGGAATGTGACCCCACAGTTTGAGTTCCATTAAAGGTAAGGGCTTTGTACCTTTGGTCAAAGATTTTCCAGTGCATTCTGGCATGTGACCCAATCACACACACACACACAGAGGTAATAGCATTTTAAATATCCTGGTCATATTCGAGATGGCAACTACCAAGTGACACCTTTTCTATCCCATTCTAGGCTATTAAATGTGCATCTTGATTTGTTTTTTCTGACTGTATTCTTATAGACCACATGCCTTTCAACGAGCTTTTCAGAAAGTTTGTAGCTGTGAAGCACATGATTTGCAACAGGAGATGTAGATTCCAGGCATTAAATGATCTGCATTAGGGACCATTTTTATTTTCAGTAATTTTTAAATTAATCTCTCTAATTCTTTCTTTTTTTTCTCAATCAGTTACTTTTGACAAAATATAGATTCTTTCCACTTTAAATAATTATCAGAGTGGAAGTTTAAACTCTTACTTTAGATACCTTATACATTAGAGACTTACAAACATGCAGCTGGTGCTTTAATCTACCTAGATACCATTGAACTGCTCTTTGTGTCCTTCTATTTTGGGGATCATCTTCTGAAAATTATAATGAAATGTCTGCAGGTATTTATTTAAAGTATGATCCATCGCTGTTAATTGTTCCAAGAATAAACATAACTTTTAGCAACATTATTATTTTGTGGTTTTGGTGTTGATGATCACATATTTACACTTCTCTCAGTCTATTTTTAATGTCTCCATAATACAAAGTATTACATTTATAACTTATGTAATGTATATAATTGATATATATTCAGACAATGCTGATTTACAAATGTAAATTAAAAAAAAAATCTCTGGGGGGTTTATCAGTATATTTTTCTTTTCCTTTCTATTGATTTTTGACAATAAGAGAGAGCAAAGGGAGGAAGAGAAAACAGGCATGTTCAGCACAACAAAATAGCTCAGTTTCTTTTTTGTTTGGGAAAAGATGGAAAAATATCTACTACCGCTCATTTGTCAGACCTTCATAGCTTTATTAACAGAAAAGCTTAAAGTTAGGCACCTAAAGACAAACAGAGAATTCTATCAACTTAGATGGTGTGTCAATTGGGCAATATTTTATTTCGATTGGCCTTTACAGGATGATAATCTCAACTAAGTGGCCCTTTAGAGAAGATTAGTTTCATGTTTTCATGCATGAGAGGTATAAAAATCCTTTGTAACTGTTGTTCTCTTTCATCTTTTCCATGTAAAATGAAGAAATGTTAGGAGAATATTTGCAAGTAAATCATACTTTGAGGAGGCCTTGTAGAAGACCGCCATGTGTTTGAGTCTGATGCTTACTTGCTTAATAAATGTCCTAGACATAAGTAGGGGCTGATTTAAAACTTGTCTTATTGCTATTTTGAATTGCTATTGAACATTTATGAAAAGGTTTGTCACTTCTTGTTACTGCTGGGAACCTTGCAACCATTTACGTCAGCTAAATCGTGACTCATAATCTGACATTCAGGTGAATTTTGCAAACTTCACAGGGAAACTGGAAATTCAGGACTGCATTAGCTGTTGTCCTAGTGAAATACCACTCTGATGTGCTACCACTTCATACCTATTCTACATATGTGGAAATGAGGTCACAGAACAAAGAACAATGATAGATCTGACCTCAGTTTCTGCCTAGTTTATCTAGTTCATTTTGTAGGGCAAAAGAAAAGAATATGCAACTCTGTTAAATGGTTTAAAGTGCTTTATATTCTCAAGGTCTGCACAAACCTGTGGAGGTACTACTGTAAATTATTAAAATTTTGATAACAGAAACTTTAATTTAGAGGAATTTAGTCCATCAGAGCTATCTGAGAAATGTTCATTATTACCAGTCCCTTGTTGTCTATATTTCTCTCCTTTGTGCATAGATAGGGAGAGAAAGAGAGAGAGAATAGAGAGATTCCAAAAAAAAACCCCTCTGCTGTATTGTAAATAAACATAATTTTATGTATTTCCTTTCAAAGTATAAAATTATTGGGTGTCAAATGGCATGTTAAACAAAGAAGATAAGCAAGCCACTTAGGTATAGTTAATAGAGTGCCAAATAAAAGTCCAGCAAAATCTTGCAGTCCTCCAGCTTAGTAACACTATATAGGCAATAATACTCCATGACCCTTAATTAACATCATAAAACAGCTTCACATGTTTTGGAGATTATAACCGCAAGATTTTAGAAACGCTAAAGCGCTTAAAACATACTGTGCATTGTTGTGTATTTCATATATAGGTTAATAAGTCCTAGCAGGAAAAACATTATGAGTTCCAATTATGGAACAAAAGCTACCTTTTCTGTTCAAGATGAGTGTTCTCTACAGGTCTTTAAATTTTATTTAAAGGCTAATTTCTGTTCAACAGCTTTTCTTGGGTTTTATAGCAGGCTGATACTCATGTATTATACAACATTTTGAGACGTACAGACATTATTTAAAATAAAATTAGTTTTTGTCCTCATTAATTTTTTCTTTTAGGATAAAGAAAATGTATTTAAATTATTATTAGGCTAAAATACTATTTTTAAAATGCAATTTGAAATTTTAAGGTACGATTTCCTTATCGTAAATATTTTAGTCTGTATGAAGAGAGGAAGAAAAAGCCTTTTAGATAAATGTTTCTCACTTTCCTCAAAAGTCTATGCTGCTGTTAGAGATCTAGTTCTGTAAGAGGTGATCTTTATATTGCATGCAGTTGATTATTGCATATTCAGGAACATGAAAATATTTTTTTTCCTTTTTTTTCGCATACAAGAAGACCAGCAAGCCACAAAACAGAAGAAACCAGGCAAACAAAATTAGTTTCATTATTTTCATGGGGATTCCTGCCTGTCTCCTTGCCACTTGAATCTAGACAGAAGCTCTGTTGTTTCGATTGAAGATCACCACTCTTCACTCTATTGTTGTGCAATGTAGCAAAAATCTTGGCTTTCTCTTCTCAGTAACCTCCTCACACTGGAAGGTGGCTGTGGGTTCCCCTGAAGCTATCTCTGCATCAGGCTGAGAAAACCTTGCTCTCTCAGCCCCTCCTCATGGACCAACTGCTCCAGCCCTAACCAACCTGGTGGCCCAGAACTTGCTGCAATTTATCAAAATCTTTCCTCTGCTGGTTGAGGGACACATGGACATAAAAGATAAAACATGGCTGTGGCCCTAACCTTGCAGTCAATTATTAACTTGCAGGATCCAAACCCTCCTACCAGAGCCTTTCCTCACCACCTGTAGGGTCAATAAGAATACCACCACTCTCAAGTTCAAAAGAAAATTGAAGTGAATATGACAACATGCTTGTTCCATGGAGTGTCACATCTAAATATATGTTGCCCTGTGGGTAGACTAGATGTTCATCATGCTTTAGACTTCGCAAGCAAAAGAAGTATGGACTGTATTGAGAAGAGATATGACTGAGGCTGCAATTCCATGACAGCACAAGTCTAAGTCGGTGTTGTTACAATCTCACACTCCAGCCGCACGTTTCTTGTGCTACGAAGCTACACAGTTAGCTGCCTTGTCTCACAGTGAGTCAGTCTGGGGTCTTGAACTGGTTCTTCAGAAAAAAAAAAAAAAGAATTTCATAGCTTTATACTTATGTCTAAGTGTCTGAGCCTGAACACAGGAGTAGAATACACCAGGGCCATGACAGCGCAAATTAAGATCTTCCAAGCCAAAAGACAACTGACTGAAAGCAAAATAATATTACACAAAAGAAAAGGAATCAGGAAAAGGGTTAGAGCTAAAGGATTTTCTCTTCCAAAGACATCCTCAAATGACCATAGGAACTGCTGACAGAGCCTTCTTATTCCTCCATTTTTATGTGTTACTCATAAAATAGCCAAAAGAGATACAGGCAGAGTGAAGAAAACTCAGATCCATGTTATGTCCACATGGAAAGAAAAACAGCTTTAACTTTTTTCTCTAAGACACTTAGGCTTTGTCTTACTCCTTACAAAAGGAATTTATTGCCTCAGTATGAATCTGCTTCTCACATGAATAAAAATTTTAGAAAACAACTTTTAAAAAACCCCCACATTACGTTTATGTAAAAACATCCTCCTTTTTCATAAATTAACTGAATTTGTAGTTGGCTGAAGTAGTGGGTCAAGGTGAATGCTAAGGTGTAGACATTGACATATCAGATGTAAACATCCTGGCCAGGGCACAAATTTGAGGCACCGTATTTGTTAAATCGGTGCCATCTGTGTTGTATTTCCTCCCGTCTTCCTCACCATGGGCATATTTTTATATTATTCTTGTCTCGCATTTCTCTTTTTACTTTTAATTTCTTTATTCTGTTTGACATATGAGAAAAAAATCAGCACATTTTAAAGAGATGATGCTTAAGCACACATAAAGTTAAAGTATACTGAATGTTTATAGATCTTCAGTCTGCAAACTTTATATCAGTACAGAGGTGCTGCTAATAAATATTAACATTTTTCTTAATAATCCTTTGATCTGCTGCATGGAAAATCCTAAGTCATAAATATACAATAAATTTTGGAAGATTATCTAGATTAAGTCTTGCCTTTATTAATCTAGCCAGTCTTATATTGTGATTGTAAATGTGTTATATTTTAGAGGTAAAATATGGTTATGGACTGGTATACTGGTATGAGAAATATGACATTTCTGTCTGGTTTCATAGATTTTAATATTGTTAATCACATATTTTCTTCAACTCACCACTACATTATTCCCAGCCCCAGAGCTACATACGTCTAAAGAAATCAGTCCATTAGTGATGTTCAGAATCAATAGGAGACTGAGCTAAGTGACTGTTTGCCTACATGAGCTCTTACCAACACACATTTGTAATGTGTATATAGATAATTCATTTTCTATTTTCCTTGCTTGGGACAAAGATAAGAGATGGCATGTGATTATGCAGAAACAGTATATCAGAGGAAGAAAATTTTGACCAAACACTAAAGTAATTGTTTCAATGATTGTTGGAAGAATGTGAAAAGATAGGAGCCCTTTTAACTAAGGTTCTGCTGTTTAATCGCAAAGAATAAGCTGAAAGAACTTGTCTCAATCTATGAAAGAGAGAATGGATTTAATTTTATGTCTTGCAGATTTCCAAAAGGGTAGGAAGATAAAGTACCTTTGCACAGCCCCAGCAGGTCATTTCATGGGGTTGACCTTTCAGATTTTTCTTTAAAAGGATGTATCTGGATAAATTAGTGATAACTGTAATAAATGAAATCTCTTCTAGAAGTGTTCAGGTGTTCCCAAAAGGAAACAGTTGCAAT
>NW_010405319.1:9833-10366 GCF_000710305.1 Buceros rhinoceros silvestris | reverse complement strand
TTTCCCTCCACAATTCAAACCTAACTTCAGCAGCAATGAATAATGTGATGATGAATAAGCATGACAGAAAGAAAATAGAAAGGATGGAATAATGTGACTCAAAATGTTCAGCTATGACTTAGTTCTTAAATGGACAAGTTAGAAAACGCCCTTCGACATATTTGGAATTCACATTTGGTCTGACACTGTTTTTACCGTATTAGAAATCTTTACACACTAAAATAGGTAAATAGTTTATCTGGATAAACTTTTATCCTAAATCATTATTAGGTTGTATAATTTTTCTATTAGTTCTAGTCCATAATTTATTTTTAGGAAATAATTTTAGCCACTAGTAAGAAATTTAATTCTATTTAATGAGCATTTTTAATCACGAGCAGTATGTTATTATGGCAGCAGGATCTTTATTTTTAGCCAAAAAAGATTGCTTAGAGGAAGAGATTTAGCTGGAAAGTCTTCATGTTTTTAGAATCTAAACACTAAGTGCTTCAATATATGCAACTGGCTCATTTCCTTGCTCCCTTCTCTCTTTC
>NW_010405319.1:5132-9739 GCF_000710305.1 Buceros rhinoceros silvestris | reverse complement strand
CTTTCCCTCTTTCTTCCTTTCCTTCTTTCCTTCTACCTTTTTGCTTTCTTCCTTGTTTTTCATATAATGTAGCTCAGTAGTTCCTTTTTCCCAGCTTACAAAATCACAAAGATGCATAATACTTAAAAATACAAGAACTGGCCAGTACAACACAAACAAAATCTTTGTAGGATGATTTTATTTCAAATTGCAAGTCAAATGCATTAACGTACATACTGGTTTTAAAGCCATGCAAAAATATGAGAAGGGTTCTTTTCTCCTGTTTCCTTTCCTTCTCCCCAGAGCATGAAATTACTGTGAAGTATTGAATAAACTAGAGGGGAAAGTAGGATATAGAGGTAACTCAAGTTTGTGCTGTACTAGAATCACACAGTTAAGTTTGCCAAACTCCGGCCAAAACTAAAAAACTGCACACAAAGGATGCCAAGATGTATCTTAATATGTAATCTTAATTCACATTTCCCTTTCTTGTAGTCCTGCGGTCACTACCTAAACATATGCAGGCATTGACTTTTCCAGGCAGGAAACAGCTCCTCTCTCCCTCTCGAGAGTTCATTCCTAAGTGTCTTATAAGTGTAATAGCTTAAAAAAGGAATGAAAAGCTCAAGGAGTCATTCAGTTTCTTTTCCTACTGTTTGAGCTAACTGTCTGCAGAAAAATAAAAAGCTGTATGATGGTGATGATGGGCAGAAACTTTTTTATTTCAGACCTTCCCAAGAGTCAAGAAAGAAGGTAAAGATTTATGTGTTGTTTATGTGCCCTTTAGTAGACCAGGTTGCCTCCTGGTCTAACCAAGGAAAACGAATAAACCCTAGTTAGTTCCTGAAAACTTAGTTCACTTCTATCTCACAGCTACTGAGAAAATTTGTGATCCTCTACAAATGTTGTGTACTGGGACCTAATGCACACTGAAAATTTTTTTCTTGATCTCCTCTTATTTTCCATCCTTTTACTGTTACTACTTCCTCAGCTTGGGTACATTTCCTGCTATGCCTAGCAATGGGACAGCTGTGATTCTGAGATCTGTTGATGAATACATTTATGTCCAGATCTTTGTGAAACAATCAACCAATATCATTAGAATTCTTTCTTCATTCAGCTATTTGAATGCACTGTCCTACTCCTAGCAATTATTTCTCATACTTTATTTTATTTTTCAGCTTGTGATGTATAACGTTTTTTAAACACGTTTTCCTATTTTTATACAGTATCTAAATCAAAATCCAACAGTATGAGCAAATTCATTAATAACATTCATTGTAACAATTCTGACATTTCTTTTACAAGCATCTTGATAGTTGCATTGACCTGAAAGGTGAAATTCTTATGTCTAGGCATATAATAAAAAACATTACTGCAGAGAAATAGAGTACATCAGTACAATGTGTTTAAATGAGAGTTTCTATCAGTGTAACATATGAGAACTCGAAATGCGTATTTTCACTTCCATGTTAAAGAAACACAACTGAAGCATACTGAGGTTTTTTTAAATTTCATATAATTAACAATAAATTTCCATTTTGAACACTACACTTAATATTAAGCAGTACTTGTAACCCATTTCTGCAAAGTATGATATTTTATTATGACATCTCATCGAGAAACAGTGGTGAGAAAGAAGGTAATTGAATTAACAGCATTGGAAGGTAAAAATATAATAGATCTATTACACAAATTTTTTAGCTATCAAAGGCACCCTCAGAAAATATATAAGAACAACTGCCTAAAAGTCTAGAAATCTTTCCTGTGTGAGGTTTGCACACCAAAAATACTGTTGGTGAGGCTAACAGAGAAACAACTTCATAGCAAGGTAAGGAATTGGATTATAGGATGCCTTTTCTTTAATGGATTACAGAAAATGGTATAATATGAAAATACAAGATGAACTTCTATCAAGTTTATTTGGTCTCAGGAAAACATAAGGCTATCATCTTTTTTATTATTATTATTTTGCTTTATAGATGACCTGTTTATGAGCAACAGGAGCAACAAAACCTGTTTATATGTTATTTTCCTGTTATTTACTGCTAAAATAACACAGACTGTCTATTTATCATGCCACTGGTACTCTTAAAGATATACCGTTTAAATGTCTACTTTCCCTAATATAATCTCAGGAAAATATTGTGTTCACCACACAATATAGAACAGTAAATTTACATTTTCTATCATCACTCTCTGCTAAATTACACAACTACCTCTACTCTGCTTATAAAGTAAATTTCATATGGCTGCTATTTTAAAAATAAGATTAAATGTCAAAAGTAAAGAGATAAATGAAAATCTGATCTATAAAAAATTTCCCGCTACACAGTCCCTCTGACTTTCTTCAGCAAGATAGTTTAGCATGTGTTTCTGATTGCCTTCCAATCAAAAGTGTTTGCCAGAGAGAGGCAAACACTCTCACAGGGATTTAGAGTATGACTAATAGCATTTTATCGTCATGAGGAGGATATGGAGATCCATGGTGGGTAGTGAATTATATTCTGAGAATGATTTTGAAATTTCTACAACGTACAGTTTTCTTTTCCCCACTCTTATGAGACCCCACCTGGAATGCTGTGTCCAGGTCTGGGGTTCCCAGTACAAGAAAGACATGGACCAGAGGAGGGCTACAAAAATGGTCAGAGGGCTGGAGTACCTCTGTTATTGAGAAAGGTTGAGAGAATTGTGGTTGTTTAGCCTGGAGAAGAGAAGGCTCTGGGGAGACCTTATTGCAGCCTTTCAATGTATAAAGGGGGCTTATAGAAAAGATGGAGAGAGACTTTTTACCAAGGCCTGCAGTGACAGGACAAGGGGTAACCGTTTTAAACTGGGAATGTAGATTTATATCAAATATAAGGAAGAAATTGTTTACGATGAAGATGGTGATGCACTGGAACAAGTTGCAGAAGGAAGTGGTGATGCCCCATCAGTGAAATTGTTCAAAGTCATGTTGGATGGGGCTTTGAGAAACCTGATCAAGTGAAAGAAGTCCCAACCCATGGAAGTGGGGTTTGGGACAAGATGGTCTTTAAGGTCCATTCCAACCCCAACTAATCTGCGATTCTATGATTCTAAAGTAGATATTATTAAAATAACTTTTTATATTCCTCTCCTTATACAAATATATGAGCTGTAGTAAATCCATCTCAAGTTTCATTATAGTTGGTGAAGCTGGTATAATAAGTCTCAACAAAACTAGATATCAAGGGTTTTTTCTAAAAGCATTTTTGATTTGAACTCTGTGGCTTCAGTCTATGCTTAAAAGTTTTGAAAAAGATATTCAGTGAATAATTCTGATAGTCTAATATTAGATGTCTCATTGTTTTCAGTCAAACTGTTTATATAAGTTTATAATCATGCATATATGCACATAGCAAAAAAATCCAGCTAATAAGGAGCATAACCCATTTGTTACCAACAGTTTTCTGATAGGAAAAAATTAGTGTGGAACAGCTGGTCATTTTGATCCTTTCATCCCTGTAGAAGCTAGATCAAATGTTTTAATTATACTTTTCAGATTTCCTTGTCCCAATGAAAATCCATTTTTCATTATTTTTATTACCTTTTATGATAATTTAATGTCCAGAATTCATTTACATTATTTTTTGTCTCAAACTGAAATAAAACATAAAGAACTTTTGCGACTATTTTTCCAGCAATCAGTGAGAAAAGAGTTGGTATCAATTTCAACAGGAAAAAATATGCTGCTATAAAATATACCTTATCTGACCGAAATTTTAGATAAGATGAAACAATTTAACAATAGGAAAGGTGACTATTCATCTTCATGACTTTTTGACATAGTAAGATTCCTCTTTTTTTTTATATTCTTTTTATTTGTATGTCCATAAGTAAGAACGATGATTAACAGGAAGTTAGATTTTCCCTTTTTATTTTGAAAAATGTATCCTCATACTTGAATGATGTGTGATTTTAAGACTGTTTTTTTTTAGCAAACATGTCAGTGTGTGTGCACCTGTGTATGTGTGCACACAGGCATCTGCGTGGAAAGCAATGAATGCATACATGCATTGAAATCTTCTAGAAATGTTTATGTTTTGTCCTATTGTATTCCAGCTATTTTGTGGAAATCTTGCTCTCTATGGAAGTCACTGATTTTCTCTCATTTATCTGTTAGATACTGAAAGAAACTGTTTCCTTCCTCTGCTTTGCTCTTGACTTGTCCCAGATGCAAGAATGAATCAGAAAACAAATCCTTAATTATGTTTGCTTGTTTCGTAGTCTTTTTTATTCAACTCTACTGTGAGTTTTCAAAGACATGGTTAGTAGTTAAACATCTCACTGCCATCAAGAAACAAAGGTGGATAGGTGCTTGGTTGCAACCTTTCATTGGTACATTTAGATTTTGATTTGTCTCTCATGTTTTCTACAGTAATTTTTCCACATTCTTACAGACCAACTAGAGAACATAGCAGGCAGAGTCTGGAAGAGACCTACTAAATAAAAATCCAGTTTCACAATGTTTATTACGTCTCCTCCCCTCCCCATTTCTCTTATTTTTAAATTTTTTTCTAATTGATCATTTTATTTATTAAAGTAAATTTATTAAAAACAATCACAAAAAAGGTTATCATAACTTCTCCACTAAATGAGCTCTTTCC
>NW_010405319.1:0-5043 GCF_000710305.1 Buceros rhinoceros silvestris | reverse complement strand
CTTTCCCTTTTCTCTCATTTCCTTCGAAAAGAACAAGACTTTGTTCTGGGGGCATTGATGGTGAAGTGTTTGTTGGGGGTGGGGTTATAACAAATTTATTTCTTCAGATGTTTCAGACAGTTGTACTTTTTTATGGTTTTTTTTTTTTTTCCTTTTTGAATACTTTTTGCAGCTTCATTTTCATTCAGTTGGGGTTTTCTGGTTTTTGTGAACATTTTTAGTGCACAAAGGGTCACTAGAAGTGAAAGAGTTGTGGTAGTGTTTTTGCTGGAAATGGGCTAGTTCCATCAAACTACCATAGAGGTATACCAGTTTTGCATGATGTTCACTGAGAAACAACCAATGATTATCCTGATCCCCCATTAGTTTGGCCTACAGTGGCTGTCACACATTCGTCAAGAAACAGTCAAACAAATCAGGTCCTCACAAGGACAGAACAAGAAGCTGCATAATTAAGCAAAACCCGAATAATTATGCTTCATTCATCTGGCATTTCTGTGTTCTACAGCTGACACATTAATAAACTTCCACTGAAAGGCAAAAGACGGCAAAGATGTACTTTTTCAATATTTTAGTACTGTAGTGACTCTGTGCACATTTGCAGTGATATCGGGTTTGAAATTCTTGTAAGCTTCAGTTGTCTGGCACAAGATCAGCTCCTCAGATGCCCCTGTTAAATTTTGCAGCCCTTGGTACGAAAGCAATGCATCTATAACATCTGTGTTTATAAAAGCAACATACTAATTTGTGGAATTTTTATTCTTGAACCATATTTATTAGCATCTTTGCTACAGTGCTAATCTATTCTCTTTCTCACAGAGTGGCATTCCTTGCCTAAATTCACTGTCTTTGATAGATGTTTCTTACTGATATTTCATGCAAACTCTTCTTGGTTATTTTTAGTCATAGTGGACTGTGAATCATAAAACCATTTTCACTTTTGACATCTGTTCTTAGAAAATGTAAATGACAGTCAAAAGAATGCAGATTTGGCCCACTCTTTTTTCCCACAACAACCTTAGAATTACTTTTTTCTTTCATTGCTCTAGGCCATAAATACTGAAAATCCTAATTAAAACACAAAGTTTGACTCTGTTCTCTTCAGGGATCACAGGAACTAAGTAAGTGAAAGGAATGTGAATTAAAAAATTATACTGGTCCCAACAAAGACACCCTCAGAGTTTTAAATTGTTAACTTTTCTTTGCTCTGGGATCATGTACCTTGTAAGGGAAATAGTTACTGTGGAAAAACTAATGAATGTAGACATCATTCAAACCAGTTTCACACATACATGAAGTGTCAATGTGAATAGAATTTCAAACAAAAACATCTAAGCAATTATTCAAGGAGGAAAGAATTATATTTGCTAGATACAAAGACAGCTTTGTTGCCTCTGACTTCATAGAAATAAGTGCACTTGTGTTTGTGTGTGTATGTAAAGTATGCCTTTACAGTAGTAGTAAGGCTTCGCCACTTGAACAAACAGGCAAGAAAACTGACACATTTCCCAGAGCTGATGTCAAGAGTTGTAGGTCAAGGTCAGGCTGAACATAATACCTTCTCCTTGTACAAGGCAACTTTGTTTGATTGTTGTCTCTCTTCTTGTCATCCCCCCCCTTTTTTTCCTCCCAGAGGTAATACACTCAAGTTGAAAGGGGAAAAAGTAGCTCTATCTGCCAGAACCTTGCTTGGCTGCAGCTTCTCTATTGATAAGAAAACCAATCTGAGAGGCTGGATTATTCTTACAACAGACGGAGAAAGGATAGACATTTTGTTTCATGAGGCTCTTTTGCTTTGTCTGTTGTACTGTATTAATAATCAATGCTAAAAATAACTGGATACGGATATCAAACTAGATTCTGTCTCTAATACTAGGAATCAATGACTGAAGTTTTCCTAGTGAACAGTGATTTTCCATGGTACATGATCTTGCTGATCTTATAGTGTTTGATAAGTGATCTTACAATGTTTTAACAGAACTGAACCGGGCTTTTTGAGGCTATTAAAACATTTTAAAAGTTAGAAAATATACAGAAATATTAGAATGAAAGATTTTACAAGTAATAAACTTTTGTGATATTGTATTTCATCCATGCTTCTCTAGCTAAATCTGGAGAACACTAAAGAGCTTTGTTTCAGTCTATTGCGATACTCAAACCTATTTTGTTTTCTCTGTTATTTGGTTTTTATTCTTGGTTAACCATAGTCATAGTGATCCCATAGTCAAAAATGTATGACTATTGGTTAGACAGTCCGTTCAGGCCTTAACTGCACACCCAGTTCTTACAGAAGAAAATTGTGTTTATTTAATAGTCAGATCATTTGCAAAAGTGATTCAGATCTGAAATCTTTCTTGCATAAACAATTACTAGTTTCTGCAAAACATCGATTTCCTCTGCAGCACTGCAGAAAAAATTTGCTGTCTTCCAGAGAGGTCCAATATCCCAGAAACATGTAGATCTACCAAATGTATTCAGCTGTCTATTGCATGTGTGTTCAACCTAGATGTTTGCCTCTCAAATCGATATAGATTTACTTAGTTAACACAGATCATCTCTTGTCCCTACATCATTAAGATGTCCCCACATGGATTTCTTCACCTCTCAGCAAAGTTGATACTTGGGGAAAAAAAAACCTAAACTAAACTAAACTAAACCAAACTAAATTAAACTAAACTAATCTAAAATCTTATAGTGAGAGAAATGGAGTCAATCACAACAGAAATGCATGTAAACTGCAGGGAAAAGAAGAAAAGCAGTGTGAAAAAAATGTGGAACTGGACTGAACTGTTTCCTTCCTTGAGCAGGGAAAATGAAGAAGCAGATTCTGAATATTGAAAAATAAACAGATAACTGCATGCCCAGTTTTCTTTCAGGATCACTTTTGAGAGCTATTTACAGAACTTATCCTTAAATACTTCCACTACTGGAAATTCTACTACCACACCCAGCAATCTACCTCCTAAAAGGTACTACCACTCTCCCGTTTACTAAACACATTTTCCTGTTGAAGTTTAAATTCATACCATCACAGAGAAGGATAATTAGAAAATTTCCCTTCTCTGCACAGCTAATTCTTATGTGTGGAATATACACATATTATTTTTTTCCCCTTAGGTTCTACTGACTTTCTTCATTCTTTCTTCATTTACCGTACTTCCTACATCTCTGATTATCCTATTTACTGTCTTCTACAGGGCCACATTAACATGGAACTGCGCAATTCACAGGCTGTGATGTTCATATATTTACAACTTTCCATTTTACAGACAAGGAATACACAGACAGAAAATTCAGAGTTCAAATCTACAAAAGGACTTAACTGTGACACAATTCAGAATCACTACGTTTCCTCTGTTTTAGTCATCTTACTTCCAAACACTAAATGTCTAATGTGAGATAAATCAGTGTTAAGCACTAACTTTTGACTTTTAACTATTATGTTAGCAAATTAATGTTAAACTTTCATAGAAGTCATTATCCAATCAAAAACCTAATTTACACAAATAAATAAGACTTTAATTCACAACCCATCGCTTCTGAATTAAAGTATGTAAGGCATATCATATAACGCACTTTAAAGTGTTAAAAGCAGAAGTAATCAACAAAATAATTGCAGGATATCTGATATGTACTTGCAATGAAAGTCTTTTAGCTATTGATCTATAGATGAGGAGAGGAAAAAGCAGAACTAGTGAATGGTAAGTTTGGTGACTGAGTTGAAAAAATTCAGATGAAGTAAAAAAAAATGAAAAACCAAACCAAAACAACAATGAATGTAGATTTAGGTTAGAAGTAGACCTGCAAAAGTTCCAAGTTATTTTTGGTACTAAGGTTGGTATTAACATACTATGTATTTTTGAAGCAGAAATTCAAAGCATGAAGTAAGTTAATATTTGGATGACAGCACTGTTGTCAGACTTCAGAAGTTGACATAATGCATGGTAGCTCAGCAATGAAAGCAAATTAAAATCATTGTAGAGAAATGCAAGTTAATGTACAACAGAAGGAAAAAGTTGAACTTCCACAAGCCGGTCGATTTTAAATTAAGTGTAGCCATCCTAAAAAGGTAAATCAACAAAAAAAGTGTGATTTTAAAAAGCTTCAAGGAAACATCTGTTCAATGCCCACTAGCTTTCAATAAAGGAAAGCAAGTGGTAGAATGTTATTAAATGAATAAATTAAAATACTGAAAATATTGTGTCAGAAAAAGAGCTTTTCCTTGATATAAGAAAAATGAGTAAACAATTCTGAAGAAGACAGAACTATATTACTATATTACTATAAGGAGATACTACATATAACAGAACTCTGAAACCAAATGAACAGTTCATTAAAATTAGTGTAGTGGTTTTGATTTTATTATAAGTGTGCAATTTACAGCAGCTTAAAACTTGGCCACTAAGTTGAAAGAAGAAATGAACACCAGATGACATGACCAAGCAGTATGAAATAACAATAGTTTAAAAGCAAATGTATGTCCTTCTCTTCTTTACAAGGAGAAGACGACCAAACACTTCAATTAAAAAAAAAGAAAGAGTTGTAACAATGAGAAAAAAACATACAGGTTTGGGGCTGGGTTAAAAACATTTTCTTAGAAATTTTATTAGAAATTAATTCTGGAAAACAGTGAGGCGTACTTTTTATTATCTGATACTTATTTCATACATGCAAATTTTGAGTTCAGCTTCTGTGATGATCTTGCTTTCCTCTTCATTTGGAGTTTCTTTTCATTCTCATGTTTTTTTCTCGTACCTTTTTTAGCATGGCTTACCCTAAAACATACTTTGCAATCAAAGTTAAAATCAATTACTAGTGAAATAGTTGGAAGAAGAAAAATCCCTGTTAGTACTAAAATAAACAAAAAGCAGGCAGAAGAGCCAAATAAATTTTAGACAACAGTAATGCATGTAGAACAATCTGATTAAACTCAGGAATGGATGACATGGAAAATGTCATCTGAAAACAATATTCAAAACAACTCAGGAGTGTCTGACTTATTCTGAAGTTATGGATATATCAATTACTTTATTATACATTTAA